>NC_135776.1:20912-141690 GCF_028453695.1 Augochlora pura | reverse complement strand
CTCTATCTCTCTAACCCTCTCCCCCTTCCGTTTGTCGCGATTCGTTGCCTTATCGGCACTTGTTAATCGCTTGCTAAAGGACCCAAAGGAGCCGCATAAGTTGTTCTAATGGGTCGCTTTAATTCGCAACGCGGATTCCATCCGATGTTCTGATTCTGGTTTTGAAAGATGCCTGCCCGTTCGTACTCGAATTTGAACAAATGTGAGCGATTTTTAAAGTTGAGAAATGATGCAGGAGAAATAGTCTAGCGTGCGGGGTTAGGGTGCATCTATGTTGCAGCTGCGCTCCTCTGGGGCATTTTCAAGATCCGTTCTCATTCAAACGCCTTGGTTTCAAAAGTCTCCCCTGATGGGTAAACAATTGTTCGGTCGTGTTCTCGCTGGAAAACTTTTTAGTTTTTTCGAGTCTGCAACAGCTGAAGAATGTTGCGATTGGTTCGTTAGCTTTATTGGATAGCTTCGGCGAAGAGGACTTGTCTCTCGTGTTAAGATCGCACCGACGCGACGGTACCAAGACGACACGTGGAAAAAGTCACGATGGAAGGATTCGCTTGCGTGGATGCTCACGCCCCGTTTCCATTGGCATTCACCTCTTGGTGTTGTTAGCGAATTCGTACACCAACAGGTACTTGGCAGCTCCAACAGCGTGTCGGATTGAATGCAATCACGGCTGATAAGCGGCTACAATGTCTACGCAAATAGACGGTGATTGCTATTGCTCATGACAATACGATTACGCTGATGCAGTCTGATGGCTTTCTACCCGGTCAAATGAGAAGGCATTTCTCCACGATCCGAGCTGTCTCCCCTTAGCGACAGACGAAAACGGCACGGAAGGAGCTCTCGTCGACTCCTTGATCAATCCGGCCTGCTTTCCGTTTCCGTTGGTCGAGTAAATCATCTGCACACGCTGTCCTCCGATCCCGTTGATCCGCAGGAAATCTGCTCTGCTCTGCTCGGCTCGGCTCGGATTGGATCGGATCGGATCGGATCGGATCAAAGTAATTAACGTAAGCGTTCCCTCCGTCTGTAAACACGCCCATAAGAAAGTCCCGCGGAAGAAAGCGCGCGAGCGCGACACTTTCCTTAGTAACGAAACCAAGGCTTGCCGATCGATTCGAGTTCGAAATTCTACTCTTCTTGCCACTCTTCTGTTTTGCTAGTTGATTTCGCCGTTGGATCCTTGCCGAGAAAAATTCAACGGAGCTCGTTCGATCCCGTAGCAAAACCATGCCGCGGCTTGATTGCGCTTGGCGAAACGAACTTTCAGCCGGATGCTTCGTGTCCAGAGCGTTTTCTTGCCTTAGTGTCCGCCTGCAGGAAAATATCACCGATCCGGACCAACGTCCATGGTTTTATCACGGTAACAGAGCTTTTTCACCGTGTAATCATCCGTACATGATTGCGCTAAAGCTGCGGCCATAACCGCGTCCCATTCCGTTCCGTTCCGTTCCGTTCCGTTCCTTTTTCCTCCGAACGCCCTTTTTTTCGCCCGTTTCTTTGTTGCTCAGCAAATGACTTTCAATCGCCGCGGAATCTCGCTCCAGAAAATAGTGAAATCACGCGTTTCTAATTCCTTTAATCATTTTTCGACGGCTGTCGCTGCCGACGATTCTAGTTTTTTGCGTTTCACTTGGTTAATGTTGGTAACTTTACTAACATACCAGCAGCCCTCTAACGAGCAGAAGGGCGATTTTCTATATCTCTAGTATGTACCAATAGGAAAATAATTGTCGGGAGTGAAACGATTCGCAAGCTGTTGCAGTCTTATGTCTGAAATTGTAGAGACGTCAATATCATAAATGTATCACGTAAACTAACACGACTGGAAAATCTACTTACGATCGAATAGTCTACGGAACGATCAACTATGAAATCACCTGGAAAATCGGAAGGTTTGGTCGAATCATTCAAGATTCAAACCGTGCTTCGTGCACCATGTGCACCTACTGGAAGATCGTGTCTCTGTCCGGGACAAGGGCAAGGTATTACCGTACAAGATAAGGCAAAGACAACACGGAACGAATCGTCGGTTCCACTTGGGCTCAGGCTCGAGCTCGGGCTCGGGCTCGGGTTTGGGCTCGGGCTCGCGGGATCCAAAGGCGATCGCAAAACATCGGCATTAACGTACCGAAGAACGATCTCGCTGGGATTACGATCTAGGAACAGGGTTCGGTACACATGTCCGGCATGCCAGACAGAATCGTGGACGTTTTACCGTCCGTGAACGTCCAACGGAGTCTTAAATTGTCCACGCTTCAGGTAGAACGAATCGAATGTCGTTCCGAGAATCGGGTCCTGTACGCTGTCCCGTCTCGATCGTACCGTTTGACGGTTTTCTTGGTTCTACGATCGATCGATCGATCGATCGATCGTAGATGCTCGCTCGCGTTCGACTCTGCGAAAACTGCTAGACCATGGTCGCGTAGGACGGCAACCTGAACCAACCAACAACCAACCGATGGTTGTACATAATGACAAAGAGCCCTCGAAATAGGAAGTAGCAAGATATCCGTGCAGCCTGGATTCCCGAATGCGGTTCTTTCGCTGAGATTGTTCCCTTAGAGAAAATGTCTGTTCGACGAATCGGAAACAGGCGAAGATTAGAGGATCTACTGGATCGAAGGAACAGTGATCGCTTCGATTTCCGCGAGCTTTAATTTCCAAAGGGGAATCGTAGTTCTCGCATTCCGGGACCGTCATGACAGAAGCGTGGTCAACAAAACTGTGAAAAATGGCATGCACGCCGAAGCATGATACCGGTAGCTACTCTCTTTTCTCCTCGTCATTCCTCCTCTTTCTTCTTCGCTTCGGGGTGCTCGTTCTTGCTCGCACAATTACCGCAGAATTTCGAGGCGCGAAGACGGACGCAGGAAACGGAGATTGGCCGCTGGAGGAAGCTAAGCGTAATTGAGCTGGCACACCGCGTTTACGAGTATCCGTGTTCGATACAACGGTAATCCAAGGCTAGAGTACCGCCTAGATTACTATGATCGGTCGTGGATTTCCCGAGAAGGACACACCGATCGCGATCGGGGGCGTCGCACTTGCGAGCCACATTTTTCTCCAGCATCCACTTTATTAGCAAACAATACGCTTACGATGAATCCTGAATAAAGCCCGAAAGGGGCGAACTTCGAGAAGCTTGATGCTTATCGATTAGGTCGTCTTCCTCCGCCTCGGCTCGCTCTACCAGCGCAATTAAGTGCATGTTTATCATTCTTTACCCACGATAGTTACTGTTTACGCAACAATTGGATCGAGATTGATTTTTGTGCCGCACATGCGGCGGCGGCGGCGGCGGCGGTCGATGCCGACAATGAACCGTCGCGTTAACGTGGTTTCAGACGTTCCAGACCGCGACACGAGTTAATGTTCGATGGCGAAGGAACGATGAGGCTACGACACGCGACCAACCGCTAGCATAAGAGCTACGGTCGCGATAGGTCGTACGCCGCACGCCGCACGCACGACCGTCGCGGAATGTTGCGTGCGCGTGTTTGCGATTCGTGTTCCGCTGGTTCGCGAGTTTCTTGGCCTGTGTCCGTTGCTTTTCGCTACCGGGTGAGCAAGTTCCAGTAAACCATCGATCGGTCGAAAGCGATATGGAGAAAAGGAGAGAAGAAACAGAGTCGGTGATCGGGAGAACGGATAAATCGATGGCGAAAAAATTGTCGGAGAACGGTGCAGAGGAATTGACAACTGTTGGATCGATCGAGAGACAGACCGAATAATACGGGCCGCCAAGCAATACATATCGTGGAGCGGAATAAGATCGCGATTACGGGAACCGCTCCAGCAGGAAACGATCAATAATCGATACCACTTTTCCTCTCTTCCTCTCTTCCTCTTCCTCTTTCTCGTCGTCTCCATTTCGCTCTGTTTCGGCCTCTCTCTCTCTCTCTCTCTCTCTCTCTCTCTCTCTCTCTCTCTCTCTGGTGCAGTATGCGCGCGCGGGCATCCCGAAAAATCCTAGATGACCGACTATGCGATATCCGTGACTTAACTCTCGTTATCCTATTCCAGATTTCTCACGATTTACGGCCGCCCGCCGATCGTAAAAAGCTCCCGTTTAATAACTATCCTCGTCGCAATTTGTCACGGTCGTTGACTCGGTACCTCTAAACACAGGATATTCTCTACCCCCGTTAGATTCGTTATCTCGATCGGGCATCGACGATATCTTTTACCGTCCCTCCAACCAGAGAGTTCGAAATCTGTTTTACGACGAGCAGAAGCGACGCAGCAACGCGATGATGTCTAGCGAAATTGTAGAAACATATTTGCCTCGAGTAATGCTGGGAGAAATCACGCGTACGCGTTCCGATACAACCGTCTGCCGTCGCTTTCCACAACCTCCTACTCGAAAATGCTTGCTGGAACGGTTGCTCGGGTTGCTGAAATCCATACGTTCGTTCTCATCCTGCAATGGAAATCAAAGGAAATTATTCGGAAGCTAGACTGAAAACATTCTACAAGAAATACCAAGGTCGGGGTAGGATTCGATCGAAACATTCTAGGTTGTGGACTAGATCTTGCGATGAAATAGTTCAGTTATGACCGGATTCAAAACACTAAATTAATCTAGAACTTCGTGGAACATCGATCAAAGCGATCGAAGCGATCGACCGATCTCGAAACGAAATAGTCCAAGTTCCAGCCGGGCTGCTAGGTTGTTTGTTTTTCCCTGGGGAACAGTTGCTGATCGATCCCGAACGTCCATATTCGAAACATCGACCCGCTTCCATCATGCGTTTGTTTCCTTTTGTCCGAGTAGCAGAGAGCCGGATCGATCGAGCGTTACTCGGGCCAAGTTTTTTGTTTGGTCGTTCTTAATCCGTAGCCACGATTATCGAGTGTTTCTACACCGTTCTTTGTCGATTTGTGATCTCGCCCCGTTTCCCTTTATTGCCTCGCGCTCGCGAAAACGCTTCTAAACGATTCGCGAACGTACGCGTCGCATCGGTTTGAAGGGAAAAGGATCGCGAGCTCCTACGGGAAAAAACAGCTTCAACGAACCGTATGCATCGAGGAAACCGGACCTCGGGATTACCATGAATCGTACACGCCGGGTCTAAGCGATACACGAAAATGATACGACACGATGAAAACGACACGATCGCCTCCACTGCTAATCTCTAATCGCGTTTGATCAATTAGAACATTTGGTTTTTTCCGAATATCGAGCAGAGATCTTTAGGTTCGTGATCACTACAGGTCACCGTCAAATACTTGCGACGGACCTGAAAAAACTGTGCATATCGTTTGCGTAGGGGAAGCGTCGTCTGCAACATCCGCGGGGCCGGTTCTCGTCTCGACTGATCGCGTTCGCCACGGTATCCCGATGTAATGCGATCCACTCCGGCAGATTCTCGAGCAAGCTGAATTTCGATAAGGCGTTGTCGAGAATGGCAATCGATCGCCGCGTTGATCTTCTTGGAAAACTCGATCCCTCGGTGAGAGGTGAGACGCAAAACCGATTTTCATGGAGCGAGCAACAGAGTAGTACTCTTTGGAATTTCAACAGTCCTCTGCTCGATGATTCGGGCGTCATCATCATTCTTCCAGGGTGATTTGTAAATCAAAAGGTTCGAAAATGGTTTCCGCCGAGTCGTCGGAACAGACGCCCCAGCCAGGAGAACGAAAAGGTGCGGCAGTGCCGGACGAACGAAGACGGGACGGGGCGGGGCGGGGCGGGGCGGGACGAAAGGATCGGCGACCTTGGACGGAGTCACTACCAGTTTCCTTAAGGCTGAAGCTGAAGGTAGTATCGGCATCGTCGCGAGTGGACGGCGTTCGGGGCGTGCTGGTTCTGTCTCATTCCGCTCGATTAAACGCGGAGGAAGATTTGGATCGGCGACGAAACGCGCGCGACGAGGTAGCCAGATGCAAGATCCCGCCGCACAGACCGCGGCCAGGCAATTAGAACGTTTCCCGTCGTTAAAAGCCAGGTAACCGAGACCGATTTTCATGCGACTTCCGCAGGACGAATCGGCGACTTGCCCTAACGAAGAGAAGAAGGCCTGTTTGCGTCGGTGCAGCTGGAAAATCCGGCCTCGGCCGTTGTAACCGAGTAATTTCGCTGCACGGTTCGCCGACCGCGTTTTGCCTCGATCCACCGCGATCTAGACGGAATCGGCTCGCTGCTCCTCAACTCGAGGAGCCACCCAATTAATAACAAACCGCGTTAATAATCCAATTAGAAAGCAATGAAACAGAGGTAGCCGGTGGTAATTGGCCGCGAGACAACCGCGATACGTGTCCGAGACTCTGCAACCGCTTATCGAGTCGACACGCTATGGGGCAGAAAGAACCAACTCGGAAGCACCAACCACGATATTTTTTTGTTAGATGTGAATCGCGTATTTTTGGACAGTTCGTCGTTGGTCGTTTGTCAACGACCCTTTATACGCGTGGCGTGGTCCGATCCGCCTTGCACATGCTCGAATTCGTTACTCTATTCCACGCAACGTGGCGCCGATTCAAATGTTATACTGCTACGCAATGTTTTTTATAAATGTCGGTGATTCGGTCATTTTTCCGACTTGCGATTAAGAGAAAAGTGGATAATGTCAGGGTTAGTTCCACGACGATCGCCATGTAACACCGTGCGTTATCGTAACCCGAGAGCTGTCAGGAAGCGGCTAACCGGACACAATGTTGATTACGAGAAACATTTTCTATTCTCGCGGTGCGCTGCGATCGGAACGACGTGTGGCCGTGGGTATCGCGTGACACCCTTCCCCCGCCCCTCTCTTTCTTTCTTTCTTTCTTTCTTTCTTTCTCTCCTTCTCTCCCTGCTCACCCGATGTTTCCTTCGTAATTATATCTTACGACGACAACAACGAGAACGACAACTGATCGGCTAATCGCAATAACGCGGCACGCGCGAGATTTTCGCCGGCGATACTAAAACCGTGTCTCTTACACTTCAATGCCTGAAGGCAGAATGGATAAACGCGGGAACAGAGAGGGTAAAACGGTCGCCGTAGAATTTTACACTCGTCGAGACCGAGACCGAGACCCAGACCCTGAAATGCCCCACGACGGGATAACGTCGTCATTTCTGCCCTACCTTTTTCTCTCTTGGAACGAGTTGCCAAGTGCCTAAATGTTCCTCGCGCACCAATCTAATCGAAGCAGTTCAATCGTGTTCTCATTCGAGTCTATTTTAAAACTAATTCCTAAATGTTCAATCTTGAGATCAATGGAACGGAGTTTCTCATGTATCGAAAGGTAAAATTGTTATTTGTGTTAGAAACCAAGAATCTTTTTGCAAAGAAACTTTCATCGGCACTTATGCTTCGTATTGTACAGTTGACGCAGACAATTTTCGTATCGCGTAAGAATCGGTTCGTTTCCGATATGTCTAGCAAACTCCAACACTTAATAATTTGAAGAGGACGGTCCGCTGGTTTCCGACATTCTAAAGCACATAGTCTGCAGCGTAGAGCCAAGATGAAAGAATAATCGAAGGAGAGTCGCTAGAGTGAAGAGAACGAACGGTATCGCTTCGAAGTATGTACACGAGCCGACCGCGAAAAAACGTGGTACGTGGTACGTGGAACGTTTCCGCGATGCCTTGCGCACAAGCTTTAAGCGCAAGCTGCGGTGTGAACGACATAAAAGTGTTCACTGACCGAAACGCGAGCGCGCCAGTCCTTCCTTCCTGCGTCTAGCCAGTGGCTGGTAAAATTTAATACCTGGTATTTACTGGAAGGCGATGCTCCTCGGGGCTCTCGCGAAACAGCACCTTGTCGGTTCAGATAGTCGGACGTTAACAAACATCCGAAACATCTATTGCTCATTAAAGACAACTCTGTCGGGGAAAAGTAGAACCTCGGGCTCGAATTTCGTTAGGCATTTCTACATCTAGCTGGCTAGCGAACCAAGACTGCGTATCCATTCTCACACCTTTTCACCGGATCACTTTCCAGACTGAACGGATTCACTGTCTCTGGCAGGAAACGTTCGATCGGAATCGCGAGTACGCTCGGTCAGAAAATTCTATCAAATTGTATTTGTTTTCGTACAATTTCGTACGTATCGAACAATTAATGTTCAAAGACGATTAAATACCGTGTCGAATCATCAGAATGTACCTAGGTTTTACAGTTTGGGTTCTAGTTGACCGAAAAGAATGTAAAGAAGTGCTGATATTTATCAAACGTCTTTACAGTTGAATATTTTTCGTGGCCATTTTGATAGCGAACCATGCGATTTCGGATACTTTTCAGGGATCGTGAAAAACGTAGAAACTGTGCGGTAGAAAGCAAGCGCTATATTGTCGGCGGAGTGTACTCTATTGCTTCGCTGGACAACACCGTGGAACATTGGTGTAGCCACGCGTATCGTCGAGAACCGTATCTCGTTGTTCCCCCGAGATCGGTGAAAAAGTGGAACCGAGGAAAATCGAAAGCGGGGAAAGAAACATGTAGGGGAGGGTGCGAGGTAGGAAGGAGCCGACAGAAAAATCGGTCGATACGAGTTACGGTTTCGAAACACGGTGAATGAACAGGCTTGAAAGCATGACCGATGTCAGGAGGTAAAGCCCCGTTGGAAAAATCGTTTGGGTTTAGATGACTGTGCATTGAGCTCGACCAACGTTTTAATGGCAAGAGATCTCGCCACGCTGGTTCTCCTCTCGTCTCCTCTCGCCCCCTTTCCTTTCCTTTCCTTTCCTTTCCTTTCCTTTCCTATCATTATCGAGCGCGTTCAATTAGCGACGGCGAGCAATTTATTGGATCGAAATGATCCGGCAGAGTTTGTCGAGCCGCGACCAAGGAAACTGCCCCGCACTCTTCTTCACTAGTTTGGCCGCGATGGTTCTTGGCTATTGCCCGTTCATCGGTTGTTTCTACGAACGCTCATTCTTTTCTCTCATTCTATTTTGAGTATCTCTGTTATCAGTCTGCAGAGGATATCGCGGTCGTAGGTAAGACCTTGGCGAAATAGAATTTCTTTCCAACGCTCTTGGTTCGGAAAGCTCGGAGCGACTCGGAACGATCGCGATGGACCGATACTCAGCAGCAGCAGCAGCAGCAGCAGCAGCAGCAGCACCAGCAGCAAGTGGATCGCGTGTTGCACGTCATTAGACAGCAACTCCTCGATCTCGTCCCGGCATGTTGGCTGACTGTGGAACGTTTGCCGTTAGGTCAGCGCAACACGGTTGAGATGCTCGCTTCAAAATTGAGCGTTCTTTGGTGCTTGGGGAGGAGTCTAGGCGAAAACGATTTTTCGATTACACGATTGTTCCCAAATAACTTCCTCCAAGAAAACGACCGTGCGCGATCGCGACGCGCAAGACCGACCAGGGTGCGTCCACCACCGAGGCTTAGCCTAAATCACGGTGATCGTTCGTCACCCCCCTCGTCGGGGAACAATAAAGCGACGACAAACATAACCGGATGTTACCGCATCGGTCGCTCTATTACCTCTGCGGGGCGACTTCAAGGCTGCCGTCGAAGCATATCTTCCTGTCCGGTACACGTCCAGAAGTCGTTCAGGAGCCGATTCCCAGCGAGTCGAAAGTCGATCGATACGCGGCACCGTTTACTGTTAGCATTTTCTCGCACGGCGAAAATCTACGATCGCAACATGATTTTCATCTCGTAGAGAGTACGGATGCGAAGCGGACCCTGGATGTTTCTTACGCGCGCCTTTCTCGCCGCTGCTAATTGCACCGCGCCGACTGAATTCCAGCTGACCGCAGCCAGCGTGTCCCTCTTTTTCAACTAGTCTCTCTCTCTCTCTCTCTCTCTCTCTCTCTCTCTCACTCCCTCTTCCGCAGTCACTCACTCGCACTATCCAAGTTTCTTTCTTACTTGATCCCGTCGAACGTTTCTTCCATCGGTCGAGCAATTTCGCGCGATCGATCGCCTAACGGGAACGTTTCCGCGAGCGAATTAGCAAAAGAACCGCTCCCGGACCTTCATTTTCACGCACCGAGCCATCGTCGATCGAGGTTGAGCACGAGGTCCGAGGATCGATATTATCGATTCCGAATCGAGGAGATAAAACAGAAAAGAGAGTCGACTTCGAATTGCTCGGTATTGTATTTTGCTTATCGACCGTATAAACTCTTTGTTGCACAGAGAGAGAGAGAGAGAGAGAGAGAGAGAGAGAGAGAGAGAGAAAAGAAATACAAAAATTAAAAGACAAGTTCTTAATTTATATTCCTTTCAATTTTTAAGTCTATCTCGTTCTCTGTCTATTTCTCTCTGGATTCGACCAATTCTGCCTCCGGAAATTTACGATTCGTCAAATGCGAGCGTCTCCGCTTTCTCTCAGCTCGGTAATTACACCGTGGAAGGGTGAGGGGACGGGTGGATGGCGAATCGACGCGATGAATCGTTAATCGTCGATCATCGACATCGACGCGGAAAAGCTGGGAAGCCCCGATTTTTTCTTGGTCGAGGAGATAGCGGAGAAACTTGGCCACGAGTTGTTACCCTTGAGAGTGACACTGTTCTCCAGTTGCGGATTGGAAAATCACTTTTACAGCAATACGTCCGGTCTCGATTATCTCCGCTTGAGATACCTAGCAAACGTGATTCTTGAGCACCTTCTTTTTTTCGCGCGAATAATTAGACTACAAAGCTAAATAGAAAGTCGCGAGCGGATCGCCGCGACACGTTGCGTTGCATCGTATCAGGCCTGCGTTAAATTTCAGCTAATGAAACTGTTACCGTGGGCGATTCAATTTCTATTCAGTCTCGGCACTGGTCGTAATTGGTCGTTTCAGACAATATAGGCAGCTTAGTTATTCCATTTGATTAAGCTTACGCTCGACCGGGTTCCTGGATAGAAAGTATAACTCGGACAAGATGCGGTCATTAGAGGCGCGCGGTCGTGGACCTCGGTCCACCGGGCGGCTTTTGATCCCGACGATCCAATTTCGGAGACGCGAGGGAAGCCTGCAATTGTTTCTTGATCATTGCGCTCGCTTGTCCGTTTATTCGTCGATGACAATGGCACGGCCAGCGTCTGCACGAGTCCGTCCCCTATTTTTACCGAAATGGAGGACCCGCAAAAGTTAAGTAACGGCTGGTTAACGGTCGGTTCAATGATTTCGTGGATCCGATTTGGTGGTATTTCCGGTCCTCGCACCTCCTCGCACAGTAGTCGGCGGTTTCCCTCGTCGGTTTCCCTCGTCGGTTGGCAAATTTCAGATTGGCATCCGCATCGTCCGTTGCATAATTGAACGATGGGAAAGAAAGGCTCGCCTCGTCTAGGAATGGGCACGGGAAGTTGGTCGAACCTGGTTGTCGAGAAACTCGTTCGGAAAAATACTTCGCCGAGATACGGTTGAACGGTTTTCCTGGAAAAACTTCTTGGTCATAAACCAGTGATCGTGGTTCGCTGCTCCAGATGCAATATTTGCCCCGGCCGGCCGTGGCGCGTTATCCGTCTCCGCCTTGTTATCAGTTCGAACCGATAACGACGGACGCCTAACGGCGGTTTAATGCGACCGTGATCGCAGTTGAAGGATCGGCGGTGCCTGCGACTTTGTTTCTTTCGAGCCGACACCGATCTTTCGTTTTAGCCAAGCTTAACCGAGTCGATCGCGGCAACGGAGCGCCGGGTTAGCAGCGTCGCGCAACCGTGTCTCACCTTTCGCACGCAGCCCGTTGCCGCTTACATTACCAATATTCCCCTATTTTTTCCATTCTAGGCGCGATAATATCGGGAACAAAATTCCCTGAATGGGAAGGCGTGGCCATTAACGATCCTGTGATCGATTCGCGGCGACGATAAAATCGAATAATTATTCTTCGCGTGCGTCGATCCTCGTTAATATTCGACGGAAGATAAGCCCAACCCTGACACGAAACGTTCAGAGTATCGAAGCAACAGCAACGCTCGTCGCCGGTCGATCAAATTCGTTAGGGATTCGAACGATGCACCGACTCGTGCTCGATGACGCTGCTCGAGCCGGCATTCGAGAAACGGTACTCGAAAACGGTTCTCGGGGGAGGAAGTCGGGGTCGCGCGTGCCGAATTCCGATCCCTTCTTCCGGCTGCGAGCCCTACGACCGATTGATCGATCGTCTCTTATATCCAACCAGAACTGTTGCCAACGAAATCGGATTGCTCGGCGATTCCGCGACTCCTCGATACGCGGTCCTTGAAACGCCGCGACCCTCTACGTTCTAGGATCCCATTCGGGGATCCCACGAACCTCGCGTTCCGAGGCTCCTCGAGCCTGATCACGGGTCACCGGCCCATAAGATCGGAAGCGTCCGAGTAAAGCCGAGACGGTATCGTGTCTTGATTTAGAGCGACCGGACGGCGGATATTCTCGCCGCAGGGAGTCTTGCTCGGCTGCGTCCGACCGGAACCGAATGGCTGTGTCGTATCGTTATTTGTTCATGGGTCGCGCCAACTGCCCGAGATCAAGCTTCGGACTCGTTGCCGCGCGATCGTTGCGGTTGTGGCGGCTGCGCCGCACAGTGGTGTCCGGATTGACGCAAGGTGTGCCATTCTTGTACCCCCCATAATTCTTCGTTCCTAAAATGTGGAAGGGTTAAATTATGCAAATATTTTTATTTTTGAGGTTGGCAGACATTTAGGAAGTAGTATTAAATATATTCAATACAGATCGATATGTGAAAGTTCATTTTTTGGTCAAATGGCACACCGCGGATTGCGTCCATCCGGACCACTGTGCGCCGTGGCCGTTCGAACGAGAGTTCGCGCTTGTTTGTCACGGTGAATCTCCACGCAGTGCCGCGCGGAGAAGTCCATTAGGCACATTGTAACAGTATTTCCTACGAAAGCGCGCTACTTACGCCGCCATTCTTCGACACACGGTCGGCCACGGTATTTAATTAAGCTCGCGCGTAGCTGGCCAGGTGTGCTTGTGAACCGCGAACCGCGAACCACGAGCGCGCCTCAATTCCATGCTCCTCTTCGGACGCGTTACGGTTCCGCGACTACGGAGATATCGGCAAACTAGGTGAGAGAATCCGAGCACGGATCGTCGAGCCGAGGGCTCCGCTCCGGTTTGTTACCTTCCTTTCGGTATTTGACCACCCTCCGATTGATCCTCGTATTGGCGTAATATCGGGATCGTCTTTCAGGTCGGTGCAGCGAAGATTCGTTACGTTGAAAACAACGGGTGGACACCGAGGTTCGAGATGCGTACTAACGAGGCTTTGCGCCGCACCACACGCTCCTATACTTTCGCGCGCGCGCGCGCGCGACGAACATGGTTTTCAGGAAAAGTTCGCGGGCTAGAAAGTATGGTCCGAACTGCGGCGGTTCGCTTCGTCGTTCGTCAGCAGGTCGCTATAAATTTTCATTTTCCTGGTCGGCAAAAAGTAATTACCGAACGTCGAGACTCCTAGGCACCTAGAAGTTTCACTTTCTTTGCTACGAGCTGTGTTCTCCGGGTCGATCACCTTTTGCACGATGCTCGGACGATATTCGAAATCGAGGACTCCGAAGGTCGAACGCGAAACGCGCCGTTCCTTCGGATAAAAGTCTGCTTGCGATTCATGGATTAGCTGCGCTGTCCAAGTTTCGAACCGATCGATGCAGGGCCCAATTTCATCGAGCCAAACTCGATGGGAAAGGTCAGTGCTGATCGGAGTTGAATTTCGGAAGGTCGGAAGTTGGCAAGCTCGGATCTTCTTGGCCATTACTCCGAATTCCTGATGATCGCGTTGGACGTCTGCCAACTCG
Organism: Augochlora pura; assembly: GCF_028453695.1. Taxonomy (NCBI): domain Eukaryota; kingdom Metazoa; phylum Arthropoda; class Insecta; order Hymenoptera; family Halictidae; genus Augochlora; species Augochlora pura. The sequence continues at coordinate 128,004 of NC_135776.1, read as the reverse complement.
CGCGAGATCGGACCTAGGCTACGGATTGCTGTCCGCAGTTGTTAGAGACCGCGCCGAAAGTCGTCTTTGAGTTGCGGCTTCGTTCTCGTCGAGAAGGTTTGCGATTCGACGATACGTTGTCGCTGGAATCGGACAAAAGAGAAAAGGAGAGGGGAGGAGAGGAGAGGAGAGGAGAAACAAATCGGAAAAAGGGCTGATCGGCAGGCGCCAGCTTTCACCCGGAGTCCTACAGATCGTCGGACGCGTTAGCGACGCGCAAACTTGATCCCAGCGAGCATCGATAAGAGCCCGTCTTTCTCCGAGCCGGGTATTAATCTCCTCGGCGAATCGTGGGTGCTTGTAAACGCTCGGAAAACACCGTCGGCCACGCGCCACGAATGTTTCCAGACAATCGACGAATTTATTCATGCCGTCGCGAGTGCCTCGGACGCTGGATACCCATTTGTCCCGTCTCCTATGCACACTGTTGCACTCTGCTGCGCGAATGCGCGGTATCGTTGACCTTTGAGCCAACGCGTGTTCGGTAGCTCGGCAAGATGATCGAGGATCGTCGAGTCGATGGCGTTTCTACCGCTAGAAGGATAAGAGGGAAAGATTCTGTCTACAATACGACGCGGCGGCCCTGTGTTGTTTAGTCGTTAAACATTTGTCTGCAGAAAACGGACCACTGAAGTGGAAATTGACACACACACACACACACATATATGTCAAGTTTGCGATCGCGAAGCTCTGTCTGCTTTCTACTTGGACCATGCCACTAGATTCCGGCCGATTAGGGACACTTGTGCCTGTCTCCGGGCAATGCCGGTGATTCCAAATGGTCTCGGAACGGCGCGAATGTCCCGTTGTCGCTGCAGATGCTCCTCTTCGGTCAACATACGCGGAGGATCGATCGCTGAATCGACCTAGAAATCCCCGCAGCTCCCGAGGAATTAGCGACAAGCTGATGTTTGATTCACGATCGTCTTACTGGCACCTGGCATATTCGTTCCACTGTTACCGATCGATGGGAATAGAAGAGACGAGGATCTCGCGGTTTTACGGGATTCGTCGCGCGATTTTCCCATTGGCCGGAATTGTTGAACGGTTAAAATCCATGAACGACGCGGCGCCGCGATTTCTATCAACGCGACGGGAGAAGGCGACGGGATCGATGCCCGGCCAGAGAGATTAATGGATCGCTGAGGGCGTCCGGGCCGGTCGCCGTTTTTCCACGTGAAACATCGAAAGTGGTATAAATCATCGGCGCTGAGATTGCCCGCGTCGAGGCCCCTGACGGCCACGATTCGTTCGAACTACGCGCGGTCTACTGCCGTAGAAAACTCCTCGACGAGGAATTATGGCCGTGACGCGTCTTGGTGCGTGCAGATCGACCGAATCGGATCGGATCGGATCGGATCGGATCGGATCGGAACGTGGCCGACCGGCACTATAAATTACTATATCCGGAGACATTTCGTACTCGTCCCTCCCATCCGGAGCTATGTCAAGCCAAAAAATCGTTTCGCAAGCCGATCTTCGTCTAAATTCGAAGCTCGATGAAGACGCGTCGAAACGGAATAATCGTCTGCTTTCGCGTTTCCGCGAATCAGACCATACGGCCCCGTAAGGTCGAGCGACTCGATCCCATTGACACGCGAGACGGAGACACGTTGGTCTTCTAATTGGGTGCAACACGATGGGCGGAGATTTTTCTCGGTAAAACGGTACCGAAACGCGGCTACACGCTCGGTTTCCGCTTCGATCGGAACAGAACGGAACGAAAGAAAATAGCGCCGCGCACCTCGCGTGCCGAAGACGCGGTGAATCGACTTTGGGTACCTGGCAATGCTCGATTTTTAAGAACATGTCCCAGTCGTACGAGTATGTGCCTTAGGGGAGGCAAACTCCTAGCCGTTCCTCAAACTCGACGAATCATTGCCGTCGATGATCCTCCGCGCGCACGAAACCAAACTCCGACTACACCGGGGACAATAATTTTTTACACTCGATACTGATTCGAGATTCGACATTGTTTCTATGATCAATGTTAGAGAGCGGCGTCTTCGATGCGTGTTTTCTCGTTGCCTCGTTTTCTATGAATGAAACGGTGTCTTGCGATACCTGCATCGATAATATTTCGGTGGTACGATAAAGTGGATGTTTCGATCGTCTCGATTGCCTGGACATCCGGTGAGGAGACCGCAAGGTACCGACATGGCGGATGAACCCCGAGAAGCAACGAGAGAGAACCGTGAGCAGCTCCTCTTTGTACAGCGGAAATAAGCTTGGCCACGCAAACGATCGGCCAGCGAGGCGAGCGCGGCGAGCGCGTTCATCGCCGCTCCTTAACGAAATACCAGCTAAATCTTGGCCTGGAATTGTCGAGCAATAATCCTGTTTCTAGGCTCGTGTACAGCTTCGGCCAACAATCAGCTGTGGGTCGATAAGACTGAAAAAAGAAGCTGATGGAATAATTTTGGTTCGCTTAATAATCGATCTACTATCAGACCATCTCCACTCGATCGGGTCGAAGGATGCTCGACTTTTACCGTATCGATAGACGACAATTCGACGAAAGGGGGGTCACTCTCGCGGAATCTCTTCCGAAAGCTCGATAATTCTAGGGATTTATCGACCGTTGAAAAATTCCCCGGGGAACCCGCTGTAAGGGGAGACCCGTTCGCGCGAATTCGCGAGAGATGAGAGACGACGTGGCAGCAGTGCCGTACTGCGGTAGAGCGTTTCTGTAACGTCGAATACATTACGTGACGCACGGACGAGAACAAACGCTCCTCTCACCCCACCGCTCTCCGATTCTATTCGTCCTAGATACTGGACAAAAGAGGCTGACTCAGGGGTTGCTTTTCTCTCAGCAATACATCTTGAAACATCTTTCAGACTCGCCACTGAATCTCAGTGTCGCGTCGATCTCACTGATCTCAGACGAAACAGGAAACGAATGCTAAACCCCTCGATTACGAATAAAAATATAACTGCGCGTTGCGCATCATATTCAAAAATACCGACAATGCTGTTAAGATAGTGTTGTAGAATTTCAGCTATATTCCACCCAATGCGAGGAAGGTGATTTATTGTAAATCGAACGGGCGACGGACCAATTGGTCGTCGAACTCATGCTTCGACATGCCCCGCAAACAGTGTGTCACGAGCGTCGACGATGATTCGTTATAAAATAAGCATGGTTCGAGATGTCTGTGTCCAAACATCATTCTTCGCTGGCGTCTACGAGGTTACCTCGCCTCTTTTAGCCAGTAACCCTATGCCTCTTATTGACCGTCCCGAAAAGCCAGCCGGAAGGGAACACGACAATTTAATCTCTCGATTACCAAAAGAGCGCTACGTCCGGCTGAGAAGACAACCCCTTTCCGGGGTCGTCGAGACAGACGCAACCCTTTGCTTTCTCGGTGTCCCCTTGTAAACGTGTCACAGGAAACCCGTGAAATTTCTCGATCGCGAAATTTCAGGTGACGTCGCGTCGCGCTTTCGCGCATCGACGTTTCCAATACTTTGACTATATTAGTTTGCGTAACATCGTCGAGGTGGATCCTTCTCTGACCTTGCATTTCTCGTAGCCTTTGAGTTTTGAAAACTCGGGCCACGAACAGTGCACCGATGGGTGCGATCGGGTCTCCGGTAAATAGGGCATGAGACGTAATCGGCCAAACCGGAAGATCAGAGATCGGAGAAGGTCGGACGCCGGACGCCGGACGCCGGTCCGCGGTAAGATAGGAGCGACGGCCGATGGCAACACGCTGGCATCCTTAGACTTAGTTCCCGACTCGAAGGAATTGTCACCGTTCCATAACGATCTTAAGCATCGGGTAACACCGGACTGGATCGGCGACTAGTCCGGTCGCTGCATCGTTCGTTATCTACGGCGCGGTCGCACGTGCATCGACGTGCACATGCAGCAACGATGCCTACGCGTTGGCACGTCTCCCTCCCCCGTCTGGTTCGCCGAGCGTGTATCGATTGAGGTGAATACACGACGCCGGCGTCGACGTCGGCGTCGGCGTCGGCGTCGGCGTCGACGGTCTCCGAGCGGGGGTGGAAGTGCATGCAGAGACCACTGTTGGGGTGATCTGCGCGCAGCGGGATGGTGGAGCTCCTGGTCATGCCGGATAGACGAGAACAGTAGCAAAGAGAGAGAAAGAGAGAGGAGAGCTTGCGAGAGACAGAAAGAGAGAAAGAGAGAGAGAGAGAGAGAAGAGAGAAGTCGCGCGATCGATCGAAGAGAGACAAAGTTGGGACGATGAGAGCTTGCACCGAGGTTCGAGGTGGGGGCACCGGTAGCGGGAGACTGCTAGTAACGGAGCGAGCGAGAGCGTGAGAGACAGAGGTAGGAGGAAAGCACCGGTGGAGGAGGCATTATATACTGGCTGGATCCTCATTCGGCTGGAGTTTCTCGGCTGAACGCGGCCAACGAGTCTCTCCGTCTAAGCAGCTCTGCAAGAAGTCGAATCGCGAGACAGACCGAATAAACCGGGCTAGATAGGAGAGGAGAGGAGAGGAGAAGAGCGGTTCGCGGTTCGTGATTCTCTTTGCGACTATACCGGCAAACAGGAAGCAGGAAACCGGACGGACGGGCCAAGGACACTCGAACCAGACGTACGTCCCCTGTTGGGGCCGAGCTGATTTTTGTTCGCCGGGTTCTGTGTTTTCCGCACCTAGTTCTCTGAGGGTGTACTTTGTGAAGTAAGCGACGAGCAACACCGAACGGAGAAAAATGGCCACCTACGCGACCTACAGGCACGTCGAGCTTGACAATGTCGGATACGGGAAAAAAAGGTAAAGTCACCCGAAGCCGCACTGCGGGTCTCCTCTTTATCCTCTGCACGGTCTCTCGGTCTCTCTCTCTCTCTCTCTCTCTCTCTCTCTCTCTCTCTCTCTCTCTCTCTCTCGGTGTCTCTTTTTCTATCTTTTTCCTCGTCTCTACGACTCTTGCTCGAACGACCACAGAAACGTAAGGTTGCCGCGACGAACGGATTTTAGCTAGCTATATCTCGTCTACTTCGCCTCGATCGACCTCTTTGGGCGGGGGGAGTCTCGATGCCAGATGATCTTTGCTCCTATTAATCGTTTAGGCATACGTTTTATCTTTCTACGTTTGTTCCTGATTTCTCGGTCAAGGAAATTCTAGTTTATCGGCGGAACACGCGAACAGCGTACTTTACTCTCTTCTTCTTCATCATCTGGACGCGTTTTCTGTTTTTGCTTTTCCTCGTTCCTCGTCGTCTTTTGGCCGAAAAGATCGGACACTCCACCGAAGAAATATATACACCGTCGTCGCAGATTGAGAAACCTCGCTTCCCTCCGAATCATTCTCGAACATTTCTGAGAAACTTGTCTCGTTTAGAAAAATGTTCGGTTTAGTTTCTCTCGGCGCGAAACGAAGAGTCGAAGGCCAACTGGATGCGCCAGACTCCGTCGTCGATCGATTTGCATCTCGCGGGGTCGGTCCTTGCATTTCGGTGGAGTACCGCTTTGGATACGATACTGCAGCGCCGCAGCCGCAGCCGCAGCCGCAGCCGCAGCTACAGACGCAGCATCGCCCAAAGAATTCTCCGAGCTTCAAGTTCACTTTTGAGAGCGCTGGCTTCAACCCCCGTTGACAGCTGTTGAGAATCGCAAGATGGGCAACTGATTTCGTTCGTTTATAGGAGCTTCGAAACTCTGTACCTCGTTTTCGGCTTTGTCGATCCATCCGACGTACGTGCTCCGTCTGTTTCCAGTCGAGCATAGCTGCAATTTGGAAACTCGGCGGAACGAAGGGGGGATGGTAAAAGGGGTGGCTACTTGGTTGCAATGCTGGATTAGATCTTCGATGATTCGCACGGTGAATCTAAATGCCGTTCTAAATGTATGTATATCGATTTAGCTATCGTAAAACGATATGGTTGCAGTGCCAGATGAAATTTGTACGCGTATCAAGCTTCCGCTGTACAAATTCGTGTATTGTATTAGTTAAGAATCCAAGTACAATCTTGCATCGAATGGAAGCGTGGAAATAATGGCTTATCGAAGATTCGGAGTAACCCCTCACTGAACCAAATTGCGGTGGACGATGCAGTTGTCTCGATACAAAGAGGATAAACAACTGTTACACAGCGGTACTTGCGGCGCGGCGCGGCGCGGCGCGGCGCGGTTCGAGCGGTTTATCTGCGGAATTGCTTAAGTGGTTCCGCCAGTGATAAAAATTACCGGCGCGCGCTTCCCAGGAAGCTTCGTATCCTTTCCGGGACTGTTGTAATTGCGCCGACAAGCGAGCCGTGTAAACCGCGCGGACGAGCATAAAACCGAACGATTATCGAACCTCCCGGACAGTCCACTTCCAAGCTCGATGACCAGTTTCTGGTGATTAGGTGGTGCCGACTTGATGATTCCACGATTTCCCGTCGAGCCTTTCATTACCCTCTCGAACGTTTTATTTCGAAAGCGTCGGGAGGGCTGAAGCAATGCGCAAATTCTTGGTGCTCGAGAAAGAACTAGGAAACGTTTATCTAAACGATGGAACGAGAAAACTCTTACGCCGCCTCGTTGACCCAATAAATGGTAATTAAACTTACCAGACTGTTCACTTAAACTTATTAGACCGCGAACCGGCTGCTGAACGTTTCCGTGTTTAACTCGAGATTTGAATCGGCAAAATAGTCTGCCAATTTTCCGATCCATCCGTCGATTTGTCTCTCTCCACCACCCTCTTCTTCCCTTTGCCGAAGGAAGATTTCGATTCGTCGGAGGGCCAACGAAGCCCGAAAACGACTGCAACCGAAATAGAGGCTCGTTTGCAGCAAACAGTTAGGTTTAGAAAGCGTGACGTTCCTTCGCCGGGGTCTTACGTGTCTCGGAACAGATTAGCCGACTAATTATTCGATCGTTTTTTTCTGAAAATGCTCCACGTTATTTTTATTTCCTTCGTTCGTTCGTTCGTTCGTTCGTTCGTTCGTGTGGTTTTGCCGCTCTATCAGAAAACTTTCTCGAAATCCTCCAGGACGAAGACCAACGGGGTGCCTTCTTTTCTTGTTCGTTCTCCTAATAGCTCGGCCACTCGTGCCTAGCATTATCGTCTCTGGATCTAGATTTTTCTTGACCGTTCTGGTTGAAAAATAAACGAGAAACTGTAGTCGGACATCGACGGCGTGATCAAGCAGCAACGAGCTCCAAAGTTGCCGAACGGTGCGTCGCTACGATTCGATGATCGTTCGAGTAAATTTAAGCGGATACCACACGGTGTTTCTTTTATCAGCTCCTATCGGTAAGGCGCAGCGGCATTCGCAGTCGTATCCAAACGATTTCTGCAATCGAGCTTCCTTGGAGCGATGGTCAACGGCCTCGGGTTAACGGACGCGTGCCCGGGTCGAGCCCGGTGCAATTAGACGGATACCACCACCTCCGGCCATGTTGGAGCCGTTTCGCGGTTAATTGCCGCCGTCATGATTTTTCACAGCGCTTATCGCGTGGACGTTTTAGTTGACGACACCTACACGCGAGCTTTCACGGCGAAGCGAGATAAATGGGAGGATAAAGGCGGGGATCGACAGAATTTTTCGCGACGCACCCGCGATTGCGAGTATCCTCCTATTTTTCGTAATTATCGTCGCCAGGTTTGCCTCCTTTCAATCTCCTTGTCCAGACAAACGTATTCGGCATATTTCACGGTAAAAATATTCGTGCAAAGTCGATATTAAAGACGGCCTCTATGAGAAAACGGTTAAAAGAACATGGATGGTACGCGTAAAGTGAATCGAATTAAAGATTAAATCTTTTATTGATTTAAAAGTGATCGCGCGGAGCGTTTTTCCGTTACTACTGGTTGCGATCGCGGAATGCAGAAATCGGGTCTGCGAACTGGGAACGCAATCTCGCTTACTGCTCGCTCGTTGCTCGCTCACTGCCTTCGCCGCTGCGTCTCATTATCCTCGTTAGGAAGGTTGACTGTCGATTGATAATTGCGAGAAAATTGAGTCCACCCTTCCGACGAAATGCAGCGAAACGGTGTTCTCGGATGCTTCACTGGGGAACCCTTTGCGAAGTCGAGCTGCGCTGGCAGAACTGGAGAGTCAGGTCAGCGGTTTTATAGTTGTCAGTTGGCAGGTGTCCGCGCTCGAAGATGTTCGGTTAGGTCGGGACTCGTTGACCCTCTGCTCTGCTCTGCTCTGCTCTGCTCTGCTCTGCTCTGCTCTGCTCTGCTCTGTTCGATTCTCTCTGGCACTACTCAATCTTCGAGCCCGACTTCTCGTTTCGTTGTTTGGCGCAGGAAACAGGCATCACTTTCGAGTCTCGAGTCTCGTACCTCGTACCTCGTACCTCGAGTTTCGCGTCACGCGCGCCTCGTTGGTGCATCGGTCTCTCATCTGAGCGTTCTTTTGTTGCCGCTGGTTTCTCGCGAGGTTAGTTTTTTTCGCACTGACCGGTTGCAAAGTCGGTTCCGGACGGATTTTTCTCGTAGTTTCGATTGCTCCTACGAAGCCGACGATCGAAACGGTTACGAGGTTTTCTAAGTAACAGTTCGAAACGGTTGTCGGAAACTTTTCCGCCTATGCTGAAGGTCAGGCTTGAAAATCAAAAGTTCTAGCCTGACAGGGCAGAGAGATAGATATAGATAGATGAGGAGAGGGAGAGGGACGGAGGAAGGGGGGTGGGAGTGTCTCCTCCTCGAAGACCCAGACCTCGATCGTGGTTCCACTCCGGTCTGACCACTTCCTGCATCGAGCTGACCAGACGGACCGATCGATCGGCGCGGATTTAAGTGTAACAAAGTATGCGTCGCCTCACCCGCTACTTCTTTCTCGCCTGTCGTCTCCCCCCCCCCCTCCCTCTCTCTCTCCCTCCCTCTCTCTCTCCTTCTCTCTCTCTCTCTCTCTCTCTCTCTCTCCCCCCCCCCCCCCCCCCCCTCCTCCCCCCTTCCCTCCCCCCCCCCCCCCTCTCACTCTCTCTCTGTGGATGTTTTTTTTTTCGTTTCACGCTAGTCGCACCACGCGTAAAATGAGTCGTCGAACCCGTTCCTTCGCGTGGATCGAAAAGCCTCGCGTTACCGAGTCGTTTCCGACTCCACCCCTGCGTAGGGATGGAGTTACACACCCCTTACGTATTCGCCGTGGACACGAAAGGGTGAACACGGGTCCGGCCGTGGCTTCGGATCCGATTCTGGCACGCTTCTGCTTGGGGCTTCACGACCGCCTCGCGCTCGAAGCCCGTAACGTTATGATCGCTGGTTTTAATCGCTTCAACGAATAGCAGCCGCCCTCCTGTTTTCCGTTTTCTCGAGTCTCTTTTTCCGATCCGGTTCACAGCCTTTGAATTTTGTTTTTTTTTTTTTTTTTTTTTTTTTTTTTTTTCTCGATCATTACACTCACCTGCGTCTGTCCGCGCTTTTTACGTGTATTTGCGGGCTGCTTTTACGAAGCATCGACTCTTATCTTCTCATTCGCGATAACATCTAATAGAGCCAGGCGAAACCGCGGATGGCAGCCGATCGATGCCGTACACCTTCGCCGATAAAGATCGCCGTCTCTCGTCGGGCAGGCGAGCATGCTGGCTTCTTCGTTACTTAGGAGGAGCCGATAATAGAAGAGCGGGCTTAGTACCGAATGAAATTCTTCTTGATCAAACAAGGTTATCGATCTTGTACACTCAATGATTTCTTATCCATTCGAGTCACACTGGGCAAACTAGTCGATCGAATTCTTTTGATTTTGTAGACATTTGTCAGCGTTTAACGCGTTAAGCGGCCGATCGATCGACCAACCTATTATTCTCCTCCGAGCCCGAATCAATTTGTCTTCTCGACGATTAACTCGATCGGCGATTCGCCGAACAAGGGTACCCATTGCGGACCCGTCGTCCGGTCGGGACGATCGATCGACTATTTCACCGGAAGGAGGATCGATTTCTCGGCGAATCGGTCGGGGGCAGAGTCTTAATTGGCCAATTAGTTAATTTCGCGTAAAGTCCGTCCGTTACGGTGTCTGACCGGTTGCGCAAAGGCTGCTCGCGATGCGAACTATCCGGCTCCGCCGTATAAGTCCTGGGACCGATCCTCGGTGCCCGTTGCAAGCGGTTCGACGACTGTTCCCGGTCTTCTTTTGTCTCCTCCGAACCGACGACCGACTGGTTCGAGCCTCGGTTACGTCTTCATTATCCGTCCAGCGATACTAGTCCAATCGACTCTGTTTCCACCGTGTCGAATAGGGTTCGATTTGTTCCCGATTTCCAGCCTCGTTCGATCGCATTTGCATCGAGCATCCGATCAACGAACATCGTGGGTTGTCTGAGTTGACCCAAAACAAAAATCCTCTGGCAATTCTGTTGGTTTGCAATTTACTCTAGCAGACGAGAGAGAGAGAGAGAGAGAGAGAGAAAGAGGGGAGAGAGAGAGAATGAGTCGACGTGGTGAACAAAATCTCAAAGCAATGTGTCTCGGCGAGATAGCCGTGGAATTCGATCTCGGTGCGTCCGAGTTTGTTCGGTTTCGGAGAAAACGGACAAACCGCGGCGCGATTCACGAAGGTGCTTTCTTCCGTTAGCGGCCGGGCAGATAATTTATTCTCCGGTTCACTTCACCCGATACCCGTCCGCGTGGAAATCGAAACCCACTCGTAAGTTCCACGCCCGAGATCCACCTGGAGCTTCCTTCCATCCGTCGACGAGTACGCCAACGCGTCGCTGGCTATCGGGACTCTTGGGATCTAGACAGCGCAGAGGAGAGAAGCCTGTTCTGTGGATCGTTTCGACGATCGTCGAACGAGCACCGGGCAATTCTTGAACCAGTGTGGCACGGCACGGCACGGCACGGCACGGCGCGGCGAGTCACGGCGGTTGGAAAATCGACGACGAGCCTAATTGGAAGCCGAGCTGCGAACGCGGGGGTGTACGTTTCAGCTGGACAGGAAGCGATCCATGACTCCCGTCGATGAAACAACGCAGCGAGTGATCGATCGTACCCGGCTAAACGACTTTTCCGTTCTCGATCCTAGGCCTAATCGGTTCTAATGGCCGCCCACGTGGACCCGAGTCAATTCGAGGACCATCGTTACCGGTAATGGATTGGTGTAGTCTCGTCACCGCCGATTATATCCCAGAGATCGGGATCGTTTCCAATTTCAACGAGCCTCGCCGACGTTAAATATTTAGCCGAACGTGAAATCGAGGAAGTATTAGTCCGCTCACCGCGCCACGCCGTGTTGCGCCGCGGTAATTAAAGCCGCCTGGAACAATGACCATTGTCCGAATCGCGATAAAAGATTGGCTCGGCTGTATCAGAAACGGGTACAATGCCGCTCCTTGTTATCGACGTATCCTCTTTTCTGGACCTCACACGGAGCCGAGCCAGCAGCTAGGACCAGGGTATACTCGACCGTGACTATCTATTGCCCGCCTCTGCCTCTAGCGAAAAATGATCGATTCGCACGGGGACGAAGATCGGATCCCGGCTATTCTAATCGGGAGCGAGGCATCATCCTCGCTTCTGCCACAATCGCGCTTTCCTTCGAGACCGTTCTGTCGCATGTCGCATGTCGCATCGAATCGATGGGTCGTCGTTATCGTATCGCGCGCGCAGATCGTTCCGGATCTTGTCTCAGATGTCCTCTCCGAGCATGTCGACGAACAAAAACAGTGTCGGATGAAACGTTGTGCACGTGTCGGTTTCAATTCGAAGCTCCTCGGAGAACGAATCGATTTCGCGATGGAAAATACGATGCGAAGAATATGCATATTTCGAGAATTTATATCTAACAGCGTTAGTGTATCGGATAGTAGGTCCGGGATAGATCGTTATCGGATTTTTCCTCTCGGTCCTGTTTCCGGCAGGCGCGAACGGTCGAGAGTGGTTTCTTCGAGCATAAAGAGCTCGAATAATACCGAGATCTCGATTCTCGACGTATCCGCGAAGTGGGCCAGAGCTTGTATATCGATAAGAAAGGATGTCGAGATTAATGGACGAGTTCGAGGGAGCCGACTCGAACGCGAATTGTGCGTGGAACCGGAGTAATGGATCGCGATACGATCGTCTCGATCGCAGCGGCAGCGGCAGCGGCAGCGGCAGACCCGGCAGCAAGCAGCTCTCGCAGCTCGCATCTTTTCTTCCTCCGCGTAAATAAGATGGAGAGATAGCGGATTCGGGATCGACGAGCGCGTCTATCCGGCCGAACACCGATTTCACGAACATCCACGAGATCCAGTTACGAGTTTAGCGACGAGAATAGATTCGGTGGGGGAAGGGGGTCGCGAATCGAACGACGCGATAAATCTGCTGACCCAGAAATTACCGTTTCCGAAACGAGATGTGTACGGTTTCGTCGCGTGCCAGCCGGGGATCGGTCGCGATCCATAGATCGAACAACCTCCGGATACCGTGACAAGACTGCGTCTAAACCGAAGGGGACGTCGCGCAACCCGGTACTACCAGCCTTCTCTCCTAATATCCTTGTCGAATTTCTTCCGTGCCAGGTCCTTTCTATCGCGGACAGTCCTGGCGACGAGCCGCTTCTTTTCCTCGGCCAATCGACAAAACCGTCGCATTTTTTTCCCGCACGGCGATCGCAGAATGCCGCGACACCCACGCTCAATTCCACTCGAAATTCCAAGCGAACGCGCCAATTGCTCCGATCAGGGTTTATGGCCGTCTGACTGGACGATTGCGGCACGTATACCACTTTCGTAGATCTTTCCGTTAGATCGAGGAGGAAAGGACTGGATCCGTCACCTCGATGACGACGACGGCGACGACGACGACGACGCCGCGCTTCATCTGAAACGGAACAAGTACGGACACACTCGTTTCTTCCTGCGGGTCAACGAAATACACGCGGTATCGCGTACGGGAACGTCTTTGAAAGTTCGAACGGGACCGCTCTCGGAGCGAATATCTGTTCGTCGAGTGGTCCCGGGACGTCGCGGAATCGCCGTCGGATCACGCGACTGTTACGGTAAATCACGGTTTCGACGACTCGCGGGCTCTAAGAATTAGTTGACGATTCGAGATCATCCCGCTGCCGCAAGAATCCCGAGGATCCCGAGTTTGATTAGTTGGCGAACAGACGGACGGACGGACGGGGGGAATGGTCAGCGATCGGGCGAAAGAATGTCATCGCGGTTCGTTGAAATCGCCGTTCCATCGCTTATCGTCCAAGTCTAAATACACGGAGATCCGCGGTCCAACGATCACGCCCCGTTCTACGCACTCTCGAGATGTCGACGTGCATTCTCGGTTCTATGCCATGGTTTTCAATTCATCACGGTTCGAAACGCTCTAACTGGAACTGCAACTAGAGTCGCGACGATGCCATCGATAGCTGCGAGAATCGTCGAGAGGCAATCGAAGATGGGCCCCTCCGACGTTCGTAAAAACAGGTTGACGGTCTCGTTAACGCGAGCATCGGCGCCGATACCAAAGAGCGCGCAGCGCGGCCCAGCGCGGTGGAGGTGTCGGCGTACGTCATCCAACATATTTGCAGCGGACACACCCATCTTATCCGAGGACCGCGTCCTACGCCAACCATGGTCCATGCTCCTACATCCTGTTAGTGTCTCGCGTCGGATATTGGCCGATCGACTGTGCTCGAATTGGAGGCGAGGCATCTTTTCGACATTAAACGAAGCGCGCGTATCGAGCACGCGACTCTCGCCTTGCTTCGGGAAGTGCCCTCCACCTCGTCGTTCTACAGCCGCACGTTTCCATCAAACCGTGACGGACGTTCAATTATTCGAGACATCGTAACGAAGAATCGTTGATTTATCGGCCAACCGATGAAACGAAACCCTGTACGATGCATCACCTCTCTCTCTCCCTCTCTCTCTCTCTCTCTCTCTCTCTCTCTCTCTCTCCCTCTTGGTCTTGTAGAGCCGTCAACCCTGTCGTCGCCCATTCGGGATCCGAGAACCGAGCTGCTGCGGTGTTGCATCGTTAATTAGGTTGGAACGATTGCTGGATCGTTCGCGATCGCGAGATCTCGAGTCAACGTTTCCCCTCGACCGATGCCAAGCGAGTGTACGCGCTTACAGAATGTTAATTATTCGTAAATGGGTAATCTGTTTCCGCGAGTACGAAATCCCGTGCATCGTTCGATTCCTCACGGTGAGAAAACTAGGGAGATCCGTTAATTCCACGATCATCGATCGATTCTTCGTCTCTCGAGCCTCGTCGATTTTTCGAGAGTCAATCTTGAATTCTAGCGAAACACCTGCGATCGTAGATCGGTCGCGTCTTACATTTTTCGAACGTTTACTTTCATTTCATTCTCCGCTGCAGTAATCGGCATTTTCATCTTTTCACACTCGTTTTGTTAATGGAACGAAACAATTTTTCTTCTTTCCATGTCTTCGTTTTCACGTCTCTATAATGGAAGATTAATAATGGAAGATAATCTCGGTTCTCCGATTCCGGTGAAAACGAACGTATCGCGGCATCCAACCGATAACGCGTAGCAGTCTCGCTTCGGAGAGAACAAAAGTTAAGCACCCTTCTCGTCCCGAAAAAGAAAAGGGTACGTTCTCGCCCGGTTTCGAAGAATCTGCAAAATATCGCGTTCGTTCCGACTCTTGGCGAAGGGTTGAAAGTCACCCTAAGCCCTAACCCATGGAAGGTACGATTCGCAGCAGTCCCCCAATCGGGCCATGAGTCACTCCATTGCCGAATCCCGGTAAAGAAGAAAGGGCCGCGGAATCCTCGCGTCCTCCCTAATTGAACCACTGCTAACGAAGCTGCATTTAAAAACCACGCAGCTTTCAGTCCCAGAGCACGATGTTTTCAGCCGACGGAGAGGAGAACCCGTTCTCTTTCTCTATTTTAATTGCCGGCAACTCGTCCCCCTTCCGTATCTCGGCACGCGTCAAAGCGCGTGCCGCTCGTGCTCGTCGAGCCCAAATGACCGTAAGAGAAGCAGAGGGTGAGAAAGTGTGTGTGAGAGAGAGAGAGAGAGAGAGAGAGAGGAGCCGAGGGAGGTAAGTCTCGTTACGTCGAAATCAGCACAGATTTATCGAGTAAATTGGATCGAGTGCCGCCGCGGCTGGAGGACCGTGCAGCGGTTCTCGATCGTTTCCTTTCGGCGTCGATGCGGTATAAACCAATTTCACGTCCGCGTTTTTGCGCGGCGTTGTGAAGGAATAGTAAGGGAATTTAGAAGAGGAGAGCATTACTTTTAATTGTCTCTTAATTGGCGCGCATAACCATTACTCTTCATTGTTCCAGGGTGCTGAAACCACCTGGCGGCGGCAGCAGCGACATTTTCGGCGCAGCACCGGAAGAGACAAGCCCCCGACGCGTCAAGAACCACAACCAGTCACAGCTCGGCAGCGCGTTGTTCGGCGACGGTCCGAACAAGAACAGCTCCAACGATACGCCGCGCAACAAGCCCGGTAATGATTCATACAAACGCCTGTTTGGCCCTCCCGATGCCCCATCCACCACCCCAAACGCGAAAAATCACATGCGCAGCAATATCTCCCTCAGCGGGGATTCTTCGTCCTCGTCGGCGTCGTCGGGCGCCGCGACGTCGCCCGCGAAGAGCACCGCCAGCTCGGACTCGATCGCGGGCGTCCTGAACGGATACGCTGCCAGCAATGGCAACAATCTGACCAACGATATCACAGGTAAGACTGATCTCTCTCACGCCTACTAACACGCCCCGAGCTCTTACCACGCGATTTCTCGTCTCTCCTGATCTCTTCTCTATTTGCTCTTCTCTCTTCCCCCTTTCCCCTTTCCCCTTTCCCCTTTCCCCTTTCCCCTTCTCTTCTCTTCTCTTCTCTTCTCACCTCTTTTCTCTATTCTCTTTTCTTCTAAGATCTGTGTCGCCGGCTCTTTCCCCGAAATCCGCGTTTACGTGCTTTTTCGGCGTCGATGAAAATCGACGTCGGAGAGCCTCGAGTTCGTCGTTCATTTCGCAGGCTACCCAGTAGTTCCGGCTTATCTTGTTTTGCGCAGCATTCGATAGCTTGCACCTCAGTCTCGCGTACAAAACCGTGCGACTATTTTCTGGAGCTAGCGAGACACGAACCAAAGGGAACAACTCCCCTTCCTCTATTTTTGTCTATTTCGTTTTTCTTTCTGTTTTTCTATCTGTTTCTGTTTTCGTTTTTCTTTCTTTCCGTTGAAAAACTAATTGTACACAATGTATGGCTTTCATCGAGGTCTGTCCTCTTGAACTGTTCGCAAGCAGCTTTCAGGAGAATCAAACGATTTCGTAAGTGTACAAAGAAACCACGACTTAGTAGATTACACACGACACATTACCCGACACGCTATTCTCGATTCAGCAACCCTACCATCGGAAACGATCGACCTCCCGCAATTCGATCGGATACGGGCAAATTTCTCGGCCTCTTTGCTCCAAATCTCTTTCCCTTTGCTTCTTTCGATCGAACGAACCGAGTGGTAATGCTAATTTATCGAATGACGCGCATTCAAGGAGAGATTCGATGTAATAGCTTACCCGTCTCCGATCGATGGATCACTCAATAGTTGAGAATCCCCAAGAATTTCATCTAGCATTATTTAGCGATCCCTTGCCAGTGTTTCTTTAATTATTTTTGTTCACCGTGTTTGGTTCGGCACGTGGAATGGAATCGCGGAGAGTATTTAGCAGCAATCTCGTAAGCACGACCGCGAAGGTTTTCGATCGATCGATGTTGCCCCATTATTCACGATGGTTTCTGTCTGAACGAATGCTTTTAACTTCCCTGTTATCCAGCTCGCGGTTGCTACAATTCGCGCCCTTTTGCGCTCTCTCTCTCTCTCTCTCTCTCTCTCTCTCTCTCTATCTATCTATCTATCTCTATCTCTCTTCTCCCTCTCTCCCTCTCATCTATCTATCTATCTATCTATCTATCTATCTATCTATCTATCTATCTATCTACCTACCTATCTATCTGCCCATCTTCATATCTATCTATTTACCTATCTAGATATCTATTCATCCATCTCTTTGTCTTTCTATATTTCGGTTCTCGAACAGAATTTCTTGGTTCGTTCGTCGTCCACCCGTTTCTATATACAATACTTTATTCGTCACGATTTTTTAATTGCTCGATACTTCCATGTGATCGCTGTTAACGAAAGTCTGTTAAACCTCGAATTGTTTCTACTTGACCAACAGTGGTCAATTCGTGCCCGCGGTCGACGCGCGATCGATTCGTTTTTGTTATTTCTCCCATCTGAACCACGCCATTGGCTCGTATCGTTCGTTTCCTTTTGTTTGTTGCGTTCGCTTCTGCTTGTCCTGCTCCGCACACTCCTTGCATAGCGCAACACTTGGTTTTCGATCCCAGTTGGCGTAGTCATTCTTTGTTTTTCGCGAAAAGCGTACGAGACATCGGCCGCTGCGGCGAAAAACCTGTGCTAAATCTTCTAGACGCAGAAAAACGTTGATTCGCGAAATCGTCGCGGGACTCGTCAAAGCAAACATTGGCTACTTTTATCGATCGTGATCGCGGATTTTACGCATACCGCGAAATCGTTCTCGTTCGAATCGTTCAACGGAACACTGTTCAAGTTTTCCATAATTTGGGAATATTGTTAATTCGAAATCAATCAAAATTGTTCGAGATTAAGATTTGCTACGCAAACGTACAATAGTCTGGTCGAACGCTGTCAAAGCCGCAGTCTGAGGACAAAGAGTCGATGTCTCGGTCGGCTCGTCCAAGTAGCCGGGTGCACTAACACACAATTGGGTCACGGTTGTGGGTGTTTTTGTTTGTTGCGGCCTTTCTCGATGCATGGGTGTGGTTGGTGATGATGACGATGATGATGTTGATATTGATGATGATGATGATAATGATGATGATGATGATGGTGTTGATGATGATGATGATGATGATGATGATGATGATAATGATGATGATGATGATGATGATGATGATGAGGATGATGATGATGATGATGATGATGATGATGATGATGATGATGATGGTGATGGTGGTGATGGTGGTGGTGGTGGTGGTGATGGTGGTGGTGAATTCTGGTGCGTGTCGCTTTTGCGTGCACCGGCCCGTGATCTGCCGTCCTCTGTGCCTTCCTACTCGCTCGAAAACACACCCGGCAGGTGGATCGTCTTGCATAACGCGCAACCCGGTCACCGGCGACGGAGTTGACGTGACGCCGATCAGGCGCATCGCACGAAGGTGTCGAGGTAACGTCTGTCACCAGTTTTGCTCTCACTTATATCAGAACAACGATTTTCTTTCAGCCACCGCGGGCCGCCGCTCCATCCTCCCTCGTAAACGCATCTTTGATACACCTCGTCCCTTTCCTCGGCCGACTCATTCTCTAGAATGTACTAAAATCTGTTTCATAGTCTCTTCCGTTTTCGAGAACAAGTTCCTTTTATCGTTCTTAACTCTCTCACAAGTGAATCGGTATCTTAGTTTCTTATTTTACAATACTATGATCTCGGCGGGTAATTTTCGCAACACGTGCTCGAATAAATTGAAAACTTAGCAAAATCGATTTGCTTGCCCGCGCAACAACATTGTCTTTCCATTCGACGATCCTTATCCAACCCCGAATCCCTACGATCCGTCACGATCGTACCGGAACTTGCTCGAATCCCGATCGTTTCAAGCGGAAACGAACGTCCAGAGTTTGGAGGAACCAACGATTCGAGCAATTTTCCGTAGTTATCCGTAGGTCCGCTCATACGTGTAGTACGGTAATAGAACGATAAGTTCATTGGTCTACACACGGTAGAGACGCACGTATTTCTTGTCTTACGTAGCCTAAGTCTTCCAAGTAGCTTTCTCGTATCTTTTTCTTTCTTTTTATCAGTGCATCGAACCCGATTGGTTGCTCCTTCCATTTAACGCTTAATTGCCTGTCGAGTAAATTACCGATTTGTCGAGTGCCTATCTCCTTCTCGGGCAGACCACCTCTGGCCCAGGTCCCTCTTGGTCCTCGTGGGCCTACTGGGCCGCCCGAGATCGTCCGCGACTGTTTGCGGAAGAAACGGCTAAGACGGGGCGAGTAAAGTCGAGGACTCGTTAAACGGCCAGCACGCGTATTTCGTCAATGAAATACCTCGTTATTGAACGGCAGCGCGTGTCGGATGCCAATCTTTACCAGCCGAGAGAACTCGACTAGACGGATCGCGCACGGATTTCACATTTTTCCGTGAAACTCGTTCGCGGACCACATTTTCTGCACGTTCTTATGGTCGGCCGAGAATTATTGTGAACCGACGTTAGAAAATATCAATCTGTACCTTGATACAAATCGTTCGAATGCAATTAACGCGAAAAGGTAATCCGTTCCCTTCTTTTCATCGTTTAACAACAGTTTCGATTCATTTTATTGCGTGACGAAGCGAATCGTTCCGATTTCTCGCCAGATTGGAAGCACGAGTCGACGCGCGGAGATTGAAACTGTCTCTTCTTGTATGATCGTTCGAGATATTATATAAGCGCTACGTTATTGTTGGCCCTGTGAAAGAAACAAACGGCTCTAGGATCTACCTATGGTATATGTGATAAGATAAATATAACCTGTGCTCGAATGCTCCGACCATAATAGCTCCAAATTGATTGAAGCCTTTGCACAAAACGAGAGAAAAAATACGTCGATAGTTTTGACTACAGGAAAAAAGTAGATTCAAACGTGTAAACCGTGCTGAATCGTTTGAGATTTCGAATCGTATCTTCCCAATCTACCAAAACTTACAGAACGCATAAAATAGCTCGACCTCCAAGAAGACCTCCAAGATCGAAAGAGATATAGGCAAATACGTTCTCGCATGTCACCGAACTTTGATACTAACGAACGATCATGTTTTTCGCAGATGGTAATCCGGTGACTGGGACTGGATACACGGAATCGCAAAACGGACCTACCACGGCTATGCAAAACGGAACGTCCAGCTCCAGCTCTAGCATTGGCGAGAAATCCGCGGATTCGTCGCCCGCGGCGAAGGCATCCGCAGGCGGTCGCACACGCGTCCCACCTGGTGGCTACTCATCTGGCCTCTGGTAAAACCGGTGCGACCTGAGATCTACGACAGTCGACGAACATTGGTGTCCATCTTTACCGCTGTTCACCCTTCCAGTGTCCCTTTCACAGACCCCCCCCCGAAAATACACCTCGAATGTCAACAAATCAAAAATCATGATCCGATGAACCCGTGACTCTGCGTACCCTTTTACACCCTCGCTGAGTGAGACAGCTCTGGGAGCATTCATTCGGATGCCTATCATCAAGTCGTTCGAGTTGCTTGCCGGATCGCTGAACCTGCCTACAGTTTGCCGCCGGGAGGTCTCATCGACCGAGGTTGAATGGATACTGAACCAACGATCGGAGAGAATATCGGATAGCTGCTAAGACGGTTATCTTTAACTGCACCATCCTGTGTAGAAACAAATAAGAACGTTAATTTTGCGACGATACGGTACAACCTTGTTTATTCAAATACAGTTTTATTTCTTCTTCTTTTTCTTTATATTCTTCTTTTCCTGCTCGATGTTCAGAAAAGGACGAAGGTCCCTATTTAGATAAATAAGGTTGTACCACTGTCCGAACAAGATTTATGAATTCTAATACACTAAATTGAAGAGACGTTCTAGGAATTTCTCGGAGTCTGTTCAACTTCTGTGTCCATGAAATCTTTTGGTTTCTCTTAAAGAGTACAGAAAATTCGACAGGCTCTTATCTCGTCTCTGGATTATTTGCAGAGCGAATAGGAGTTTAAGGTGATGCTTCGTCGATCGAGGTTTCGCTAGAAATTGAAAGATGATAGGGTCGCGGATCTTCCATCGAGTATGTTAAATCGTGAATTCTAATTACAAAATGCACTGGAAGAGCCAACAAGCGGAAAGACGCCGGTGTAAAACGAAGAAGGAAAGGCAGAAAGAGAGAGGGGGGGGGGGAGGAGAGGGAGGAGTAAAAATGAAAGAGGGAGAAGAGATAGAGAGTAAACACCACGAAAATCGATTCTCTAGATCTTGATCGCGCAAGGCGTATTTCAAATAGTCATCGGTCTTTTGTAAATGCATAACTCTTAAGGTATTGTACCACACATGTTAGAGCTCGTTCTTTCGAATCATTGGATTTAAGGGAGAAAGTAACTAATCGGAGTGTAGGTGAGGATTTCTACAGATTTCTATACAGATTTCTGAACAGGGACAAACTCGCCATTCACGCGGTTCATTCTGGCCACGCAACCCTTCTCATCCGCCGTTGAACCTTGCACGTTCATCACTTTCCTTGAGATTATACCTCAATTTCAACTGCAATTACGGATCGTGACATCTTCCACACTATTCAACCCTTTGCGCTACGAAAATAAAATTGCCATTTATTGTATCTCTATGACAGACAACTTAAGCTTCATTACCATTTAAAAGAAGCAAATAAACTAAGTTATAGCGCATAAGGGGTTAATAATGCAACTGCTTTCTTGTAATCTTGCATAAAAATCCGCAAACTATTACGACCGAAAAAAATGAATGATCGTCGTCCTAGTCCTGTGGGTAATTAATTTTGAAGAGCGTATTAGGGTTGAATGAGTAATCGTACTTTCCAAGGAGTCCGAGAACGACGCCCCCCTCCACCCCTCCCAAATATGCGGTGAGCGTAGCCAGAGCCGATGGTTTATTTTCTACCAATTTTTAAGAGATTCGAGACACCGTTGTCTTCTCGGTGTACGATAATTATGATGATGATGATGATGATGATGATGATTATGACGACGGTAATGATCATGATGATTAACGGTAGACTAGAGGACATTTGAAGACCACGTCTTTGATCGTTATCTTAATGAGAAATAATTAATGACTAAAGGGACTGAACGACGCGAGGTGCGAGAGAGAGACTGACAGACAGAAAAGTTGCTAAAGTAAAAAGGCCAATCTCTTGACTCTAAGACTACTAATCATACAGGACGATAAAAAAAAGAACTCGAAACTATACGAACGTCCATAATTATTTAGATAACGCTCGATGAACAACTCGGAATTGTACATTAGAAGTAGGCATATGTTACTCGATAAAGAAAAAGAAAACAAAAAAATAACGAATAAAAAATCTACAATCCTTGTAACCGATTAAATGAAAACAAAGGAAAAAAGAACCCTTGTCAAGTGCTTTCTTAATTTTTGTGCCTTTTTGAATGAATAGTTTCTTTTGTTTTTTCTGCCCGCATGTACGCCGTTGCGCCGCGTATCTATTTAGGAGGAGGGTATGAGAGAGAGAGAGAGAGAGAGAAAAAGAAAGAGAGAGAGTGAGTGAGTGAGAGAGAGAGAGAGAGAGAGAGAGAGCACGGTTCCTTTTCTTATTTCATTGCGTGTTTCCTGTTAATTTCGTTGATTCAGTAAGAAAAAGGGAAGACGAGAAGGAGAGAATCGAAGACGTGATTTCGAATTCAAACAGGAGAATATTATTATTAATTTCTCCTAATCGTACGTAGGAAAGTACATACACACTGAATATTTCTTACCCTGGAATTTATCAATCGTAACAAGTTATGATTACTAAGTATCTGTTTATCGATTATTATCTACTGCACACACGCGCGCGCGCGTGCGCGCGCGCACACACACACACACACACACACACACAAATTGCGGTCAGCTGAAAGAAATAAGTATAAAGCAAAATAAAAATCCCGTCGGAACTTTCGCGAATTGTTCTTTTATAGTCGCGTCGATTTTTCAGACCCTTGCTTGCTTCTTCTTTGTTTCACTATGTACAACGCTATAATTGTATTTATTTCACGGCTACACATTTACTAACTCGCTCGAAACAGACGCATACATACATACAGGCACAGATATACAGACTCTATCACCGCATTTCCTCTTAATTTCTCAAAGATATAAAAGTTCTGTTCTTCGTCGTTTGGTGTGAGTAAAATCGCATTGTTTGTATCGCATCGTATTCGTCATAAGTAGCTCTTTTGTACTCTGGCATTAATTAATAAAATTTTGTAAGCAACAAGTTTCTGTTTTAATTATAGCCAAAATCATTCGAGAGGGAACAGGTGGGTTTATAGAACTCTAAACAACTAGATCTTTACAGCGAATTTTATTATCAAAATAGTTGTGCGTAGAAATTAAAAAAAAAATGCAATACTTTTATAGTATGTGGAATGTTTACGAGACGCAAATGAACTTGAGAAAATTCCCATAAGTATTCATACAGACTTCCTATAAATTTCTCAAAACATTTTGACAAACAACGAAATAACAATTCATTGAAACGCATCTCTACAGAGCAGCAATCAAGGTCCTAATCGTTGACCCGTCATCTGCTTTGCACAGAGAAAGGAACGCGCGTTTCTGATTTATTTCCAATTCCATCCTCTTTGAGATCTCGTGTGCTCGGCTTGTAATTACAGCAGGCACACCGGCTAGTCGGGCCGCGTTGAAACCGTACGATTTAGGACAAGCACCCTGGCTAAGCTTGTAAAGAAACGTTACAGTTTCTTGTGATACCTCGTCCTCTTCCTCATTCTCCACCATGCAAGCCTATAAAAATTCCAAAAATCGTACAACTTTTATTTAATATCTTACTAAATGTGGAACAGAAGAAAATTACCATATGAGCCAAAGTGACGTCCTTATTGTTCTTATAATCTTCCACCAGGGAATGGTAGTGTGTGGAGAACAATGTTCGACATTTCATCTTTGTTAACGCGTCCACCACCGCAGCAGCAATTGCCGTACCGTCGTATGTTGAGGTGCCACGTCCTGAAAACCATAAAAAATATTATAGTCATTTAATACATTATCGAGGTCCCAAGGTAGCCTTACCCAGTTCGTCCAGCAGAACCAACGAGTGCGGTGTAGCATGTTGCAAAATAATTGCAGTTTCGTTTAGTTCTACCAAGAAGGTACTTTGACCAGCTAGGATATCGTCGTTCGCTCCCAATCTTGTGAAAATACGGTCAACTATCGTTAAGCGACAGGAACTAGCAGGAACATAGCTTCCCTGTAACAGTAAAATCCCTTGTCTATACCGGAACCAACCATTATCATATATCATTGATATTGCGGTAAACTCGTACTATTTGGGCCATAATCGTAAGGAGAGCTACTTGTCGCATCAGCGTGGATTTGCCACCCATATTTGGTCCTGTTAGTAGCATAAAAGAAGTTGAATTGTCAACAGCCAGTACAGTGTCATTTGGTATGAAATTATCTGATGGTATACACGGATGTCTTCCTTCTTTAACATTGATATAAATCTGCAAAAAGATACACGTAAAAATATTCATTGTTGCAGTATGTATTTCCAAATGAACCAAATTTTTCGAGTAATTACGTGTCCATTCGAACCATCTCCAATTTCCGGTACACACATATCACCGCTGAGAGCGTACTCTCTCAAAGAAATGAGAACATCCAAGACGGACAGCTTATAAACAGCCATGTTCCACATATCATACTTCTCACTGAATTGAGCAAAAATTCTCCTGTTCAAATCCTTCAGTACCTTGTCTCTGTGCTCCTCGGCGTTTATTTGTCGACTCAAGAGTTCCTAAAATTCAATTCGATTAAAACCGACCGGTGTTTCATGAAAAACTTGATCGACAGTTTTATTACTTTAGCCTCGGCAGTGTAATAGCGTTTATATCCTTTCCTCTGAGACATCAGCTCGAACCCGGAGCCAACTTTCTTCACTTGAGACTCTGGAATCTCAATCTGAAAACGCTTCCTATCAGTCCCGTGAAACGTGACTTTCACGCCAAAGTGTCGCTTCTGTTTCTCAAGGTAACGTTCTAAATTTTTCTTCACTTCTGCAAGTTCCATCAAAACAGAATCGTACTCAACATCCACTCCTTTCTTTGGTACGATACAGCCTTCCTTTTTCGCTTCCTCGTGATCGAACGCGGTCTATAAGATTATGATACATAATATCTTATTCAATAACTTTGAAGCTCCAATTACCTTGAAGTAATCCAACGTTTCCCTCAACGAAGGAAATTCTCCCTCCGGTTCTACTTTGGTACAGCAACCTACTAAATGGCTGTTAAAGTCTGAAATATGAAAAATATGCAATAATCTAATGGTGCTAATAGCATATGACTCCAATATTGAGTGTTCACAGCACCTTCGAATAAAGCGATTATTTTCAGGACATCTTCGAAGCTGCTGAGGGTGGTGGTAAAGTCTAGGATTCGTTTCTTCGAGTACGTGTGACCCTCGAACATAATTGCTCTGCCATCGGGATGGTTGTTCATTTTTGCTGGATTTCCAAGCGCGTGAATTCTATACACATAGTATTAAATAAATTTTCAAAATAATGCATTTATAAAATGTTTTTGCTCCTTCACCCACTTGCTCAACAGTCTTTCAAGATCCGGAAGACCAACCAAGATGCTGCGAGCAGTCTGTACTGCTTCGGAACGATCCATTAGTTCCCGTATAGCTTGTTGCCGTTCTATTATCACATTTTTGCGACAGGATGGCCTGCAGATCCATTCGCGCAATAATCTTTTACCAAAAGGAGTGCAACAGCGATCCAACGTTTTCATGAGGGAACCATCTCCAAAGATCCTCAAATTATTGATCGATATGGCGTCTAGTACCTATTGATTAAAAGAGCATTGGAATTGTTCAGATTAGACCATAAATATGTGTCGAGTTCGTCGAACATTATGCTCACCATATTATTTGCGAACTTGGATGCCCCTGAAGACTCGTTCAAGTAGTCTGGCGGGATGTACGTTTTAAATCGCGCTTGTGCCAACAATTGTTGTTCCAGGAAGTAGTCCTTAAGTAAGTACACGCATCCACCTAAAGCATGCACTGCTAATTCCTTGTCATCTGCCGGAGTCAAGCCTAAGCTATCACCTAAACAGAGAAATGATGTAGTACGTCGACGACTAAAATAAATAATTTATAAATGGAGCGTTTACCTTGATTAAGATACGGTTGCAATCCTTGAGGCCACGAGAAATTAGAGTCTGCTTGTTTAAAGTATTCGCCTTCGTGAAGATTCTGTAAAACAGGTATGTCTTGTAAAAAAAAATCGATGCATGTAAAATATTATATTTACCTTTAAAACAGTTGAAGCTGACCAGAACTGAGTCTCTCGCAGAAGCGGTTCCTTAATACACGCTGCCAAAGTGTTATTTAAAATTTGTAGTGTCTTTTGGGACAAATTACCGCGCTCGTACACCACCTGTCAAATAATTTCTTGAGTAATTGAATGTAACTAGTAAATGAGAAATAATACTTACGTGAACCGGTGGATAATGGGCAAGCAACGTTAGGAACCTAGAATTGCAGCGATCATCTTCGAATTGGCCAAGATAAAAATCTCCAATTGTCGTGTCCAAGAAACATACTCCATACTGCGATGTATTAGCTCCGGATGGGCATTTCTCAACAAGGGACATTAAATAATTTGAATTCGGCGTTGAGGCTTCTACATCCTGTGGAGTATACACCCTTGTGCCTTTTGAACTTATTTGGCAAATTTCTCTTTTCACAACTTTGTCGAATTTTGTTGGCTTGGTCACTGAAAAATGTATAAAATGTTCTTACACGGTTGGACAACAATAAAATATTTGTTCGTGTGCCCTACTTTTACTGCAACGTTGAGTCATCATTTCTGGGTTTTCTGTTTGTTCTACCCTAGCAACTTTGTATCCTCGCTCTAGAAGACTCGCTGAGAAACGGCCATATCCAATCTCAGGAAATCCAGAATGAGCAAACTCACCCTGTAACATACAAATGTTTCCTCCAGAACAACCTGTCAAATTTGAGAATGAGATTATTCCAATAACTTACACGCATAAATGTGAGATTAAGCTCTTTAACGCCAGTGACAGCATCCATGTGATACAATTCATAAAATTTTCCCACTTTAAAGAAAAGGACACAGTCGAAGTGTTTACTTTTTAAATCCCACCACTGCCTCATAGCCTGTAAAACTGATATTTTAGGATGTTTCTTATATATTTATATACGTATAATATTGTAGTTTACTGTATGTGCAATTTACTGGAGTCTGCTGGTTCAAAAAGTCCAAAGGAACATAGACAGTTTTTTGGTCATAATCTGGATCTTCTGGTGACTTTCTACTAATATCTTTTATTTTATTTGGCTGAAGAAAATCGTATTTTAAATGTGGCCAAGAATCCACAGCATTATTGCCTTGAACACGAATCGGCTGGGGTGGTTTTGACTCGACTTTCTCCTGCAAAAGTGACATTTAAATTTCTCGAGCGTTTCGTCAATTAAAATAATTAACAAATTTGCGTTTACCACTTTCCCAAACTTCCTAGGAACAGCTGAACGATTGGACTTGGCATTAGATTGCTTTTTTTTTCTCTGAAACATAATTTGTGTTAAATAATCAAGAACAATAGTTTGTAGATGTATTCATTTATATTTTTACTATTGGTGATTCTTCTTCGCTCTGTGTCTCTAGCTCGCTTTCAGGATGTCCTTCGGAGCATGAATCAGACTCTTCTGTTTCCTCCTGCGAATCTATACTGATTTGGTTCAAAATAATTCTCTTATTAAATCACTTAAATTATGGAATTTTTATGCGAACCAGGTTTAAATTCATCGCCAGATTCATCCCCAGATTCCACATCTGGAATTATTAGTCTTCTTTTCTTGGGTTGCCTCAGCTCTTCCTCATCTTTCTCCGCTTCCTTGTCATCCTTGTAAACTCTTTTTCTATCTTTCCCTCCAACATCCTTGTTTTCCTTACCTTTAGTGGGTGTCTTAGCTGTGTACAAAATTATAAATAAATATAATAGTATAAATTCTAGATAGGCTGAAAATGATATTCTATTTCATTTCTTTTTCTTTTCATAATATTCACACGAAAATAGTAGGAATTAATAGTATATGTTTAAGTATTCTCTCTTGTACAGTAATTTCATATCATGAAGCGTATCTTTTATTACGTTATTTATTATTAATCTGAATAAAGTATGAAACTTAACGTACCTTTGTTTCTTTGTTCTTTTATCCTTTTCGGCGTCGAAGATTTGTCATCTTGGACCGATTTATTAGCCGGTTGACTTGGAGTTTTTGGCGACGAAAAATAATTATACAACGTATTTACTTTCGACATAATTTAAGTAATTCGTCCTTTGAAAATTCCTCGTAACCGACACGTTTTCAATAGAAACTAGTATGTACGCTTCGTGTTATATCAGTGTTCCACGCGCCAATCGCTGCAATCCGATCAGAAACAAATACTAGGATAAACTGGACATGTAAAAAATACCAGTGTACATATCTTTATATAATAATTTCACAAATGCAGTTTACGTCCCCTTACCTAGTTGTTCGTGCTTTGCGATCTTTAAAAGTTCCGAAACACGTGGGCACCGAAACACTACAGAAAAGTAGCAGTGAAACAGCCAAACATTAAAAGTAAAAAACTATATTACGCTCGCTTGTGTAAGAAACAAGCCTTACGAAAACAATTAATAGCCGATTAATTTGTTATGAATTTTGATT
Organism: Augochlora pura; assembly: GCF_028453695.1. Taxonomy (NCBI): domain Eukaryota; kingdom Metazoa; phylum Arthropoda; class Insecta; order Hymenoptera; family Halictidae; genus Augochlora; species Augochlora pura. Next base: position 99,588 of record NC_135776.1, on the reverse strand, counting down.
ATAAATATTGTTTCTGTATACACAGGAGTTGAAAGTACGCTAAAAAATTGTCAAAACGCATCGATCGATCGTAGCGTGGTTTAATCCAATCGCTGCAATCGCCATCTAGCGTTACGGATTTTCGAATTGATTTCCCTATCCCGCAACGAGTACGACAAAGACAGAGTCGTGCCACCAATCTTTTATCCGCGCTTCGAATTCCCTGGTTAGTGGTAGGGATACATGTGCATGGAGTTATCGAACAAGAACAAACGTTTTTCGCTGCGAGAGAGAGAGAGAGAGAGAGAGAGAGAGAGACGCATAAAGCTCCTCGACGGACGTATGAAATCAACAGATAATTTGTTAATAACTCACTTGTCGTTAACAATCGATGAGTATTAATTATTGTGAAGTATAGAGGGAACCTACGGCTACTTTCACACATTGTATTTAATCGGATTTTGTTGTTATTAATAATTATTAATAATTATTCAGACCCGTCATTAAATAATTTGGTAATTACACGGTAAATTAATCATTATTTAATTTCAGAGGCATAACATATGCATTTTTATGATTGAAGAATCTAGAATCGAAGTCTTAGCTACAATTCTAGTACAGTTTTGTGCACATTTGATTCCTAGTGAGTCAGTTATTAACGATTTTTAGAGGGACAACGCATCGGATACACGAAACTATCAGGAGGCCTACAAACAAAGTTAGTGGCACGTTTATACTGTCTTTATCGTCTTTATCGCACAGTCGGTCTTTCCTTGTCTTACACAATGTAGACACCAGAGAAACAGACATCACGATAAAAAATGGTTAATAATCGAATAAGGAGGAATAATTTATGAACATTTGCAATCGGAAAATTTAGTGCAGACCTTTCGCAATTTTCATGTATACTTTATAGTCTGATTATAACTTTGATTGAAAAGTCATCAAGAATTTTCTACGTCAACGTTTGACGTGCTTCGTATATGCATGGTGTCCCAAAAGTGCAAATGCAATCCACGAAGAACACTGTGCACTTTCGTAGTCCGCTAGTTGACCGCTTAATTTAGATTGAGGTCGCTTTTGTATCACAACATTTTCTACAGAGTCGATAATTCAGACCATGAAACAGAAAAATACGTTACAGTATGTAATCTCTGTACCGTACAGTCGAGGCCGAGACTACTTTAGTTACAAAAACAATTTTGTCTGTGTAACGCTTTACACAATTCTGTGCACGAATGTTAAACATCGGGTAATTGGCGTAACTACAGCAAGCACTTGAACAAACATTAAGGAATATGCTTGCCCTTAAGGAGTACGAAAGTAGCGATGATAATACCGAATCGGAAGCTGAAAGAGAAGACGCGAAGAGTGAGGTTAATCGTGACAGAAATCCTAAACATGATTTCACCGATTCATCTCTTTCCATGGAAAAATTGGCAATGTCGGTTAAATTACAAATTTGTTCTGCGCCAGAAGTGGTACCTACGGTAATAATCAATTGATTAAATTTTCTGTGACGTACACAGTTATTAGCGAATAATTCGCAAACATTTCCGTCACAGTCTCGACATGATCATTAACGTTCGATTGAACCGAATGTATCACAGGGAACTGAATTATGTGTAAGGCACATAGATACGACAGTGGAGGAAGTTATGCATAATCCTAAGTATGAGGAGCTGTTCGCACCCGACGTGGGGCCTGAAAATCCTTTTAAAACGCAACAGCAACGTGCTATAAAAAATATGCTGTCTGGATATGTAGAGAAAGCTCATATAAGCGAATTTCAATTTGAAAATCAAAGAAGAACATTTGCTAGCTATGGTATGTGTACAAATACGGGTGTAATAATATTTGAATTGCTACATATTTTTCAAACTCTCTAAGCAGTAATCGCTCTATCGCCATTTTATTATTCAGCTAATCTACAGTGAATTATTAGTCAATGAATACAAAACAATTCCAATCTTAATCCTTGACATTTAACAAACTACAGCCATAAAACTGTGCATGAGTTTAGCTATTATTAAGAATGAAATAAATACTTGCCACAGGCTATGCATTGGACCCAACTGTGGATGGTAGCTCGGAAGAAGGTAGAATGATTATTGGAGCAAAAGAAGCAGCGGAAGAATTGGGTGGTAAAACTGTATTTGAAAATACAACTCTTAGACCATCGGATAAAAGAAAACGACATAGAAACGATGATCCTGCTGACGTAGAAGGGTTCTTGGGTCCATGGGGTGGATACATGGATGAAAAACGTGTTATAAAACCAACAGAAGAAGAAGCTGCAGAACTGGAAGAAATATTGGCCAAGAGAAATAGAAGAGGAAAACCTATGGAAGAGAAACCCCTGGAAGAGAAAACAGTGTTGCATAGTATGTATATTTGAGATTTATTTAATTCCATTCAATATTATTTGATTCTATTATTCAAGTTGAATGGTTATTTGACAATGTTTTGCAGTCAAGGATAGCATAGACTACCAAGGAAGATCATTTTTACATGCTCCGCAAGACGTTGGTGTAAATTTAAGGTCCGATTCACCACCCGATAGATGCTTCCTACCAAAAGCACAAATTCACAGTTGGGAGGGACATACAAAGGGTATCTCTCAAATCAGATGGTTTCCTCGTACAGCACACTTGTTACTCTCATGTGGTATGGATTGTAGAGTTAAAGTATGTATAATATAATATAATATATGTTAGAATTAAGGATATTTATTAATATTAATTTCACGTGCATATTACTTCGACGAAAGCTGTGGGAGGTGTACAAGGAAAGAAGATGCATCCGAACTTATTATGGTCATCGTCAGGCCGTCAGAGACATAAGTTTTGATAATGATGGAAAGAGATTTTTGTCAGCGGGATACGATCGTTATGTAAAACTTTGGGATACAGAAACTGGCGCTTGCATTAGTCGATTTACAAATAGAAAGATTCCATATTGTGTTAAATTTAACCCAGATTTGGACAAACAACATTTATTTGTGGCAGGAACTAGCGACAAAAAGATCATCTGTGTAAGTAATATGAACGGAACACAAGTCTCAAGTTCGTAGTTCGTAGTTCAAGTACTTTAAGCGAAATTACATTACAGTGGGATGTTCGTTCCGGTGAAATAACGCAAGAATATGATAGACATTTGGGAGCGGTAAATACGATAACATTTGTAGATGAAAATCGGCGTTTTGTTACTACTTCGGACGATAAAAGCTTGAGAGTCTGGGAATGGTAAGATGTTGTTTATTGCATAAGCCTAACACTGTTTATCGAGTTTTCAAATAACCGTTCTATAAAAGTACTTCTTCCGTAGGGATATACCAGTCGACATGAAATATATAGCAGATCCTTCGATGCATTCCATGCCAGCCGTGACGCCATCACCTAATCAAAAATGGCTCGCATGTCAAAGTATGGATAATAAGATAGTTATATTTTCTGCATTAAATAGATTCAAGATGAATCGTAAAAAAACATTCACGGGGCATATGGTTGCTGGTTATGCATGTGGCTTGGACTTTTCTCCTGATATGAGGTAAACGAAAACAACGTTTAGAGTCAACGCACGGAGCCAGTTTCCAACCACTTCCATGGATACATTTATTATTCAGGCCAGCGAGTGGCCGATTCCAACAACACGAAATCACGAATATAACAAAGATATTAAATTTTTGTGAATCCAAAGTGACTGGAAATTGGTCCATGTATCTAAGTACGACACGCGAGTGTTAATTATTTTTCTTCTTCCTTGCGTCACAGTTATCTTGTATCGGGTGATGCGGACGGCAAATGTTACATTTGGGACTGGAAAACGACAAAATTGTACAAAAAATGGAAAGCACACGACGGTGTCTGTATCGACGTGTTATGGCATCCACACGAACCTTCGAGACTCGCGACAGCTGGTTGGGATGGAAAAATAAAGTATTGGGACTAAGAATTAAAAAGAAATTTCATTGTATTTTTCGACGATGTTGCGTCCTTGTATTTTATTATATGCATAAAATTACAATCTATAGTTTAGACAAATAAATTCGTCTTATTCGGTTAGACCGTGTATACATGAAAATGATAGATACTCCGGGAAATGAGGGGTTCCTGAAGCCAGTTGAAGTAACCTTTTCCTTTGCCGAAATGCAAACCGCGGCTTTGTTAACGAGTTATTAATGAAAAAAGATAGGTTTGCGCGCAATGATTCAACCCGCTGTTATGCGCGCTTGCCTGTCATTCGCCACTGTTTTTTCATTAATAACTCGTTAACAAAGCCACGGATTGCAGTTTAGCAAAGGAAAAGGTTACTTGAAATGGCTTCTGGAACCCCTCATTTCCGGGAGTATGTATAATTTTGTTACAACCTGTATACATGTTTGAATCGCGTTATCAATTAGAAATACGCGTAAACCTGAAAATATGCAAGTAGATATTATAGAAACGTACTATGTTTTCACGCACTCGCCATTGTTACGCTTCAAATGTTGAACAATAAGGGTTGTTCAAGGGTGGCAAACTGCGAGAAACTGTTCTGTTCCTAGCATCGTATGACGGTTAGAAAAATCAATATTATCCACAAGTCATGTCACCATGTCAGCCGGTATGGCGTCTCATACTACGGCTACTACGTTGTAACGCGAAGTTGATGTTTTTCATTTGTCTACAAATCTATGATCACTAACGATAACTTATTATTTGTTTTTGTAAGTTTTTCCTATTAAATAATTTCGAAACACTAAAGTGATCGCACCTAAAGGTTGAACTAAGCACGCCAAGACAAATAGTAAAGTAACGTTATGATATGTTTTCAATGAACAAAATGTGTACGCATCCTTTGTGTTGTCAAATTGGTGGCACCGAGGACCTGAACAATAATTATCGAAGATGTTGATGCTCGATAGAGATTACATTGTTTAAATTTATACATACATATATGTATGCATGTATATGTTCGTGTGTGCATAACTATTGCTATTGTTAAAAATATTAGAGTTAATGTAAAGATGGATAGTCCTGGGTTAGGATACTCGTATCATCTTCCGTCCGCAGGCTGGAATCTCAGAGTTCGAAATGTTCTTTCCCAGTTCAGTGATCTTTTTAGCGAATTTAACAAGTATATCGCGCCAGCTTATCATCATGATCGATGCGAAAGGTATATCATAATAAATCGCATAATTACATGAGTGCATAGCAAATACATGTTATTTATTTATATGATATGAATCTCGTTTTACAGATCGGTACAAATGCGATTATATTCGATGCATAAGAGAGAGTTTGTCATGGTATTTGTCGCCTTCTTTGCCTGTTTTATATTAGAGGTGTTTATTGGACTTGCAGGTATGTGCAAGCCTATGTCATCTATAGATTTACTTCAACGCATGTAGATTATTCGTTGATAGTCATATGCTGTAATTAGTTGTCCAAGTATTTATACTCTTATCTTGTAGGGCCTCCCATCACATTAACTAGTGAACAGAATGCTCACTTAAATGGCAGTGAAGTGGCTACTGGCCCTTTCATCATGAAAACGCCTTTGTTGTCTACATATAGTCAACAATTATGGGTGATCGCAAAGTTACTAACATCTAACAACGATGGTATCATAAATGCGATGAATTAAAGAATAAATTTTTAATTATAAATGAACATTCTAAACATAAGTTGCATAACTTGAAGTTTCTGATTGTTTCAGACGAACGGTATGATAAAAGTTTTCAAATCAGCATCTCGATAGATGGCTTGTCAGATGATCGTAAACTTGTGCCTGTGCTTTCTTCGGAAACTGGACAGAATAGGTACTATATATTAGCCTAGATGGGACAAACGCGATGCAAAATTTCAGCAATTCAATAACGAAATTGTCACTAATTGATGGATTTATTATTAAAAATCATAGAACCAGACGTTTAAAATGCGAAAGGCAAACATGCGACGAGATGGTGGTTGCTCATCTTGGATTCCTCGACTATACTTACTATATAATTACAGTCCGTTTCTACGGGCTTGAGAATTTCCACCGACGTTATAACATACGCGAGCTCACGTTCTACGTCAGTAAGCACTACACGAAATGAACAAATTGCAACGTGATAAATGCGAAAATGACAATAGCTATCCCTTATTGTATGTTGAAATAACGTTTCTGTTTGTTCGCAGTTCAAGAACTACAACCCAAAGTTTACAGAGTTAGAAATATGGTTTCGTCTACTGTTTTTGCTAACCGCATTCGCAATTATGGTAAAGAATACACAAGCATTATCACAAATTCGCTATAACGCCATCATTATACTATAATAATACTTGATTGCTATATAACGCAATACTATTATGAAATCATTTGTAATACATAGTATACATGGAAGCTTTGCTGATTTGTAGTGTTGGTTTGGGCATTCTCTCCGAAAATATCCGTTACATGACTGGTCGATAGAACAGAAATGGATTTCTATACTCCTTCCACTACTAATTTTATACAATAGTAAGATTTTACAACGTATTGAATATTTATTGAGAATTCTAACAGAATTTCAATAATTGAAATTTTTTTTGCTTCTTTTTCTTTTGTTTTCTACAGACCCGTTATTTCCTATGACGTTCTTGGTGAATTCTTGGGTACCTGGTATGTTGGATGCAATTCTGCAGACAACATTCCTTTGTGCAGTTCTGATGTTCTGGTTATGCGTTTACCATGGCCTGAGACAGGTATAAAATTTGTTATGATTATTCATAGGCTACCATGAAACAAGGTGAAAATGATGATGATGATAATAGTGGTGGTAATAATAGTAGTAGATGTAGTAGTAGTAGTAGTAGTAGTAGTAGTAGTAATAGAGGATGTGTTTCTGTAAAAACAATTTATTCGCAATTTTAATATAATTTCTACGTTTAAATAGAACGAGAGACGTCTTATCACGTTCTATTTACCCAAAGTTTTGGTGGTTGGTTTACTGTGGTGTTCGGCTCTAATTCTGGCAACGTGGTTGCGTTGCACCGAATTGGAAGATCCTACATATAATTACGTTCTCGATACGTCGAATTATTTCGTAAGTATAGTTTTCAGGTATATGTATGATGCCGTATATGGCATACCTGTGATAATGTCAACATCATTCTAATAACACGTGCATAATCTTAATTTCAGGGTTTCAAAGTGTTCTTTTTCACGATAGGAGGCTTTTACATCGTGTACTTGCTGCTCCTGATATTAAGAGCATACAGTGAATTACGGTCTATGCCTTACTTTGGTACGATTACTGTAAAAGATCTAAAATAATAACTAACTTAGTCAATCAATAACAAATAGAGCGACACGGTCTTGATGCACTTCCGTTACCGTTGCTTACCGTTCCACAGATCTCCGTTTGCGTTTCCTAACACTGCTCGCTGGAGTTGTTTTCTCGCTTTGCGGATGTGTCACGGCGCAACAGTTTGGCGCTGGTATTTTTGAAGACAGCTTCGCTTCACGACTCACCACTTACTACCGGTCTTCTGCTCAGTTTATGGCTTTATACGGCCTCTTGAATTTTTATTTGTACACAATGGCATACGTATACGCACCCGCTCATCAGCAAGTCTACGGCCAACGTAAGTTGTCTCAAGTTTTTTTCATCGTTTTAATCCTTCCGCGTATACATATAGTTGTTACACATGAATGTTTTTATCGATTCTAGATTCTTCCATAACGAAAGATAATCCAGCTTTTTCTATGATTAACGATTCTGACGAAGATGTGATTTATGGATCGGACGAGGAAGTTGTCTACGGATCGGATGAGGATAGTCGACGGCCTTTAACTCGGCCACCTCGTACTTCCACGAACAGTAACAATTAAATAAAATTCGGTCAGTTTTTATTTGATTTAAATGTCGTTAAACAATATGGCCCAAAGAAGGAGAAAACCAAGAATCAAGATTTTATTTTATAAAAAAGGAATACGCGGCCAGAAAATTTATTCAAATCGAACAAAATTTTCCTTACTGTTTGCGTGCTTCTGCCCATAAACATGTAGGTGTGGAGACAATGACTTCAAACGCTGAGTAACATGTATACATCGTATTGTATAGTAGGTACATTCACAGAGTGTTTATGTGCTATCGTGAAAACGATACTACCTAATATAAGGTACTCCTATTTATAATTTGTTCACTTAATTCGAGGTTGATCCTCGAATCTATAATACCTATAATACTTCGTACATACTATAATACTTATAATGCTTTAAGTCTGAAGACTATTACTATAATATAGTACAACAATAGAATGTTATGTAACGTAGTTGCGGAAAAATTATACATAAAACTTTGTAGCTTTTCGATTATACTGTAGAAAAAAACTTTATGTTTCGAGTATACCATGAATTGCACATATTAAAATATGTTTAAAGTTCAAACGTAATCTAGAATATTTTGGGCACTTACGCGACATCGACCGCGACGAGGTAAACAGCTTTACTTTACCATAAAATGTTAATCCGAAACGTATGTCAAAATTTATACACAATCCCATTTGTGATGGATAGTTGTATGCCACATCTACTTTTCTGGAAGTTAAAATCACAACTCTAAATACCTGAAATGCGATATCCGCACAACGGTAAAACTCTCAAACTGTCCGCCAAATTATCGATAGTCAGTTTTGGTTAATAGTTTGAGTGTTTTATCACTGTAGCAATTGGCGCTGTACGAACACCGAACGGAGCTTCATTCTTTCACCAACAGAGGCGCCGCGCATGCAGAATGCATTGTCGGCTGATTTGCGCAGTTACTTTAGAGAGAGAACGGGGGATGATCAAGAAGGACAGAACGAATCCAGTAAGCTCTATGCACAAGTGACTTCACGGACGATAATCCGAGGCCACTTTCGCCTTTCCACGTATCCGTACGTTTGGCGATCCATTTTAAATACAGGGTGCGACATTCGACTTTTAGGTACTTATGAGTCATGCGCGGAAAACTAGTTTTATGGGTGTGATTATGAACGTCAATGCGCCAAGCACACGAGTGCCATTAATTTACAAACATTCGCATTACCATATGGGCATAACCTTCGATAACATGTGATAACTAAGCTCACCTGTAGAACACACGACTCTGATTTTGTCAATCAATCACTACCAATATGGCTGACGGTCAAAGTCCTCTTTCGTCCTTTAGGTTCATAATGGCATCAAACATCAAATTTTAGTTATATTTGTCCACGCAAAGTTACGATTAGCTTTTGTGAATGGATATTTATTAATGTCGAATATTAAAGCAGTTGAACAGGTTTGGAACATCGGTGCCTCATTTCTTCGGGATTGTAGACCTATCCAATCATAATAGTGTAACTTATATACATATGTGTACTTCCGCACATCTTGTTCATTTTTCCATACTGTATATTACATACATATGCATATGTATACATGTATGACACAGTATTTGCAAAGTATCAAGTATATATTGTATCAAATCGTTATGTCATACGCATTATAATTGTATTGTAAATTACTTTCAGTTACTTTAGCGTTTGACGGTACATATATAGCATTGAATCTTAATCTTGCTATTGCTGTATAAGCGAGAGTTCACGTTTTTATGAATGATTCTCGAGGTATAGAATAGTTTAGATTCTCGACTATAAATTATTAAGATTAATTATCATCGATATACGTTTATCGAGCGATAAAAACAATCAATCTGTACTTTGTTATGTTCAATGTTACAGTAATTACAACTAACCCTGACAACCTAACCTTGATATAACTTCGGCTTATATTGGTCATCGATCAATTTTTCTGAATTGTCAACTAGCCGTAGTGCTACTTTAGGAAATCCTGAATATATTTGTTTAAGAAGTAAACAGTTTGTATGAATTAAATATATTGTACTATTGCAAGAAATACTCTGTGTAATATAAAAATATGCCAACGATTAATGTCAAACGTGACTTACTATTTAAGACACTTGGCAAAACATATAGTGAGTATAATAATATATTTTTTATAACTTCCAATACTCCATTTTATTCTAATTTTGCTACGAATCTGCCCATGTTCATATATTTACTTTAAATTGAAACAATACCTTTAGATTCATTTAGCAATGTTGTTTTAGCTGACGACGAGTTTCAAGATTTGTGCTTCAAATTTGGTTTAGAGTTGGATGAAGTGGTGTGTATATTTTAAGTTAACCAATATTTGTAATAAATGCAAAAAATTGTATGAATACGCTATATTGTAATGTATGTACAAGTAACCTTAATTTACATTAAGACAACAGAAAAACAAATAATCATGAAAGAAAGAGGTGTAGATGCAACAACAGAAGCATCGGAGGAAGTTATATATAAAATCGATATACCAGCAAATAGATACGATTTATTATGTTTGGAAGGCTTAACTCTTGGCCTGTTGATATTTTTAAACAAGTACGTATTATTTTTATTTTTATATGCTTGTACAAAAGGTCATATATTTGCATGCGACCACGATCAAGAATTCAAGGAAGACCAAATTATTATCATATTAGTTTATGTAGTATTATTTTTGTGAGTAGATTAAGAATCGTATTATTTAATGCTCCCACATAGGGCCAATGTGCCACGGTTTACAGCTGTATTTCCAAATTCTGATACCCACAGAATATTCGTGTCAAGCGAGGTATATAGAATGATTTTCAAACATATCTATAATTTATTGACAGAACATTTAATTCTACCATTTCTTATTTTAGTGTCTAAAAATCAGAGAACATATTGTTGCAGCAATTTTACGTGATGTGAAATTTACAAAGGATTCTTACAATAGTTTTATCGATCTTCAAGATAAGTTGCACGAAAATATAGGAAGAAAACGAACTTTGGTATCAATTGGTACTCACGATCTAGACACTGTTACAGGTCCATTTTTTTATAATGCCAAGCCACCAACAAATATACATTTTATACCGCTTAATCAAGACAGAAAATATACAGGGGAAGAAATAATGAATTTGTATGCTGTAAGTATCCAAGACCTAATTCAACATTTGAATGTGTAAATTATTTTATTTTGCTTAGAAATTAAAGGAGATAGTTAATGGAAGCAAGTTTTTTTAGAATCATACCAAGTTGAAGCAATATCTACATATTATAAGAGACAGTCCAGTTTTTCCCATAGTGCAAGATAACAATGGAACCGTATTATCTCTTCCCCCCATTATTAATGGAAATCATTCAAAAATCACACTGGACACTAAAAATGTTCTAATAGAATGTACAGCAACAGATCTTACAAAGGTAAAGGTAAAAATATTCTTCCAACGTGAAACGTATTTGGTCACAAAAATTAATAGACAAATTTTACGCGTATTTGTAGGCGAAAATAGTATTAGATACTATAGTTTGTGCCTTCAGTCAATACTCCAAGAAGAAATACACGGTCGAGGCAGTAGAAATTATATATCCTAATAACAAAGTCTTTCGTTATCCTGATTTAAAGTATCGAACACAGGAAATCGATTGTGAAACAGCAATCAACTATATCGGTGTGAAACAAACTGTAGAGGAAGTGGCTGATCTGCTTTCAAAAATGTCATTGAGAAGCTCGGCTGTGAGCAATAAAAAGTTACTAGTCGAAGTGCCTCCCACAAGGCACGATGTGATGCATGCATGTGATATTTACGAGGATATCGCTATAGCGTATGGATACAATAACATTCAAAAAACTGTACCATGTTTTTCAACGGTGGCTCAAGAGGTTTGAATGAATAATATCATTTGGCTCGTTTATTAGAGGCAAAAAGAATTAAAGTTTTATAATTTGTTTCCGATTCAAATTTAGTTTCCACTTAACAAATTATCTGATCAATTGCGCATGGAACTGGCTTGCACCGGATTTACGGAAACACTGACCTTCTCATTGGTACGGTATGAAATATATTTGCTAAAATATAAACATGGAATATCGATTCTGTTAATTTACGCTGACATTCAATTATTTCTTTGCCGTAGTGTTCCCGCGAAGATATATCGAATAAGTTGGGTCATAAATTAGAAAATGTACCTGCGGTACACATATCGAATCCAAAGACATTAGAATTTCAGGTACGTTGATCTCATTCTTGATAAATTCTGCTTGTAAACACTACTACAGCATAGACAATGTTGAAGGTGGCACGTACAACTTTATTGCCGGGATTATTGAAAACGCTAGCTGCGAATAAAAAGATGCCCCTTCCTCAAAAGTTATTTGAAATCTCCGATGTTGTATTGAAAGATGATAGAACGGAAGTAGGTGCACGCAATAATCGACGATTATGCGCAGTTTATTACAACAAGTCGGACGGTTTTGAGATAATTCATGGTTTACTAGATAGAGTGTTCCAAGTGTTGGAAATACCACGGATCGTTAATGAGAACGACAACGGATACCGTCTCTGTACAGTCGACGGTAAACTATCTTACAAGAATGCGACAAGCTTCCTAGCACTCGTGCAATCTTCGATGGATTTTTTATTTTCAGATACTACATATTTCCCGGATCGATGCGCAGAAATTTTATCCTATGGGAAAGTAATCGGGAGGATGGGCGTTCTACATCCTGACGTAATCACGAAGTTTGATTTAAACATGCCTTGCTCTGTATTGGAGGTCGATATCGAATCATTTTTATAAAAACGCAAATTTGTTAATTTTTTTATAGAACTATTTAATAAGTAAATAAGCTGCGTTATTTAATACTTGAATTTACATCGTTCGAAGAGGAGTTAAATATGTTCGAAACTGTAGATTGGAATCAAATGCAAATAAACGAAAGATCGGCTCTAAATTGACTTTGTCTCAACCTATACTCTTACAATGACGGCCTGCAACAATGCGCCGAGTATTCATTTAGCGGGAAACAATAGCTCTGAGCGCCATAGTAATAGTCATATGTTGATAAGATTCGAAAAAATACAAAATTTCGAGACCGAAATCCACGATCTACAATGTATCATGAGAGACGTATGTTGGTAGTTTGAAATTACCCGCCGTGAGAAACGAAAGATGGCTCGCCGAATCGTATGGAATGATATAGATGGTCGAAGAGGCATCTGGGAGTCTCGGAGTCGGCCATAGTAGAAATGGCGGGTGTTAGCTTACGTGAATGACGGCGATCGTGCTCGAGATTATTATTGAAAAGCAAGTGTTCTGTGTGTGTTTTGCGACACGGAAACGATACCTTAGTATCATATGATTAATCTGGAAGGTAAAGATGCAGAATGTAGCACAAGGAACGACCTCGGATAGTCAGAAGCACGAAAAATCAGCAAGCGTTCACCACGACATTGGAAAGACGTCGTCGACTCCCCAGTCTTCGAACTCCAGCCCTACGAAGTCAGAAACCGAGACCTTCTCCGAGTTGCAGCCGCCCTTTATGGCAGACTCGTCAGAGAGCGAGGAGGACAGTGTTTCAGAGGTAAACCGAGTCAAAAAAGCATGCCACGTCGTGGATAAGATATTGCTGCGACGAGAGGTTGAACGTACGCATGTACGCACCATACACGCACACGCAAACGCACACCTACAAATTCGTTGGTCGCTTCTGTCTTCTGTCGTTCGTCTCGTCCAGTCACCACCCCCCTCCCCCCGTTTGCCCTGCTATTCCATTCGTTCGTTCCGTTCTTCTTCTTCTTCTTCTTCTTTCTCATACGCACACTTGTATTCTCTACTTGCTCTTTCTTGCTTTCCGTGTGTAAGACGTTCACTCCCACCTCTCCCTCTCTTTCCGCTTGTGTGGGCGCGCGTGCGTTTGTGTGCGAGCGCCCGCGCGCATAATATGCGTGTACGTGGAAGCTGTGCTTGTATGTATATGTATAAACTTATAGATGGCGGAGTACATTCGCACCAGCTTTCGATGAAACTTACTCTACGCAATGTTGATCTCTTCTTCGATATTTTCTTATTCCTCCGCAATCTTTTTCTTGTCGCTGCATCGCAAAACAGTCGGTCGCAAAATCTGCGTGGACACACGTAGTTGTCATATTATTTTACACGGTTGCTTGATCTCGTTTCATTTTGATTCATCCTAATTTGCGGTTTGTACGAAATTACAAATTATTCGTTGATCGAAAATAATGCAAAACTGATCATAACGCATAACGCATAGTTGACGCAGGTAAGAAATTACGTTGTATCGTTCCGTGCTATAATATATATGTAGAATCGTACATTTTCGTAAATAAATGAATTATTGGCAGAGAAATCAACGAGCTGGCTACATTAAAAGGAAATATTGTGTTCACGCTAAGAACAATGTTCAAATTTAACAACGATCGTACGAGATCGGTGACATAACCATAAAATAACTACTCGCGGTTTTCCTTGGGACAAATTGTAATCGGACGTCTTAGTTAAGAATAAAAAGTCAGAAGGGAATTTACGCAGGTTATATAAGAGGAATATATGCGTTAATAGGTAATCGTAAGCTTCATAGTAGCCTGCGTATACACGATACAGTTACAAAGAATAATGCCCTGCTCCTTCGAGTACATGCTATGCATTTTACATATATAAACGTTTGTTTCCACAGACTCTTGCTTTTTCACATTTTTGTACGTTTTGAGGAAAATCTGGCGATGCGTTCGTGCCACTTCATGTCGGACCCCTAGACCAATATTCTGTATTAAAGTTAATGGTACACGATACCGAAACGACGACGTATACCTATTGTACCTGTACTCGTATGTATAGTGTTTTTTTTTTTTTTTTCTTTTTTTTTTCTCATGTATCGTAGCTTCGCATGCCCTGTGATTGAACATGTATGTACATATGTACGTATAACCGTTGGATAAAGAACTCTGGTTAGCTGCACTGCATAACCAAGCGCGTGCGCACGCACGTGTGCGCCTGTAGATACGTATGTATATGTTTATAGAAGTGAGCAATTATTGCACTTATAGCAAGTGCGCGCGCGCGCGCGCGCGAGCTCCCGTGCTTTCGTCACACGCACACGTACGAGTCGCGTGCATGTTTGCGTGCGCGTGCGTTGCACACGTATCCATGCGTTAATACTTCGCGTATCCGTATGCGACGTAAATTCGGTGATGTACGTATCGAAGTACATCCTTGCGAGTGCGTTTATCTAGTAGCGCCTCTCTATTTTATTTACATGCCCCTGCACGCGCGCGCGTATGTGTGAGATTGCGCGACACGCGCGTGCGCGCACGAGTATTTTACGTCCGTTTGCACTACGTCGTGCGCCACCCAGCGGAGTTCTCCTCGGCTGCGTTTCTCGCGTATTCGTGCGAGTTCATGAGCCTGCTTGTCTGCTCGGTCGCCTTTACTTACCTTCCTTAGTCGTTGATAGGTGTATTTCTATCTTCATCCTAACAACTAGTTCTTTCCGTAGTACTGTCAAGGAGCTGTTTCAGTTTCATCCTTGCCACTGTCTCTACCGGTTGCTCGACTCTCCTGTGTCGCTCGTGTTCGTGGCGTGGAAATTGTGGAGAGCAGAGCCACCATATTATGCTATATTCTACCAGCAGCGGTTATACAGAATCGTAGCTTTTCTTCACGATTTCTTTTTGCGGTGTGAACAATTATATTAATTGATCAGTGTTTACGTGAACAAAGGGTACGCGACCATTTCTTTTTTACTTGGGATTGAGAAAACAAACGAAACGCGTACGAAGACACGCAGAGTGTAGCAAGGAAGTGTCAGTTTCGTCCTTCTTGGAATGGCTGCACATTGTTCTTATGTCTCTGTTCTGTAGTAACTGGCAAGCGGTTTTAGTCGTTTAAAGAAGATAGGATACTTTCACCTCTCTTCTGATTTGCTTTTATGTCTCATCGGTTTCCATTCGTCGCGCGAGAGGATATGACCTCTACGCGAGATGTACGTACGATGATTTAGATTAGGTGAAATTTATACCTCACTCTTAGAAATTACTTATATAGATTTACTCGTAAGTGGAACCTGTACTACGATTCTTTTATTCCTACATACTTCGGAACACGTATCGTTTAATAGGTTCTTGTCGTTCATTCTTTGTTCTTATTGCTATTGTACGAGTAATATCTTCCAAGTCATGGTATAATATTTCGATTGCCACTGTCTCGTATTTTCACGGCATTATATCGTACAGAGTAACCTCAATTTACTAAAAATTTCTCTCTGCCGAATTTTTGTGAGAACATTCTTTTTTCCAATATCTTACGATTTCCTCTGTTTGTTGTACAGAAACGTTGGAATTCTAATGACTCAGCACTTTAGTGGTTAATTTTTATAAAGTTTGCATATTTTATATATTCGTACAAAATTCGTACGGGGGAACACGATTGGATCCTGTGCAGTTAGTATTGTCGGCTACTTTGTCAATGGAATATCGTGTTTTAAATAAAAACGTTAAATAGCTGTACGTAACAGTAAAATGGATCGTTTAAATCGAAATAAGTTTATGAACAAATCATAAAATATTCCATTCTTCTGTTTGTAATGTTCTCTTTTAATCATAAACGTACAACAGTTTTCTTTATTTAAATAACATTCACATTAACATTAATTGTTAAGAAAAGTATTCTTTTGTGACTTACAGGTGGAGTGTTTTGCAATTGATCAGGTTGAATTAGACGAAGGTCATCATTTAGAATCGTCCAAGTTTTTATTGCCTCCGGAAGATCCAGAGAGATCCGTGGACCCTGAAACTCAGGCACGGTTAGAAGCCTTACTGGAAGCAGCTGGTATTGGCAAGTTGTCGTCGTCAGGCGATGGAAAGCACTTGGCTGACCACGAAGTGCTCCGTCGCTTAACATCAAGTGTTTCTTGTGCATTAGATGAAGCAGCAGCTGCATTAACTCGAATGCGCAGCGATAATCCACGCACACAAAACGAAAAACGCTCTCTAGTAGAGGCTTGCACAGACGGAGACGTTGGTACTGTCAGGAAGTTATTAACGGAAGGACGCAGTGTTCACGAGACTACGGAGGAGGGAGAGAGTTTGCTCTCTCTCGCCTGCTCAGCTGGTTACTACGAACTTGCTCAGGTTGGAGTTTTGCTTGTGCATTGATTTTCCTTGGTACTTGCCAAAATTTTCTATGTCTCTATCCTATATGTGGGTTAGTCTTGAAATGTGCAACCAAAAGAGAGCAGTAAATGTAGAATACAATTGATTTCCAAAAACTAATTAGTTACATTATACTGAACATCGTGTATTGCCATTTAAATATACATACCTAAGGGAACGTTATTAGTGTTTTGATCTGAACAGAGAGAAATTTGTATAGATTGAACCGTTTTAGAAAAACTTCTGTTAATTATTCCTACTGGTCTGAATACTATGAACTTGGTCTTGTTATAAACAGACTGTGTACGTTATAACATACATCTTAGTATATATCATAAAGTCAGTTTCTTTTTAAAAATGTTTCAATGTAATCATATGATTCCATGAATTTGTCTTCATACAGGTATTATTGGCAATGAATGCAAACGTAGAGGACCGTGGTATAAAGGGGGACTGTACCCCTTTAATGGAAGCTGCCAGTGCTGGGCATGTGGATGTTGTAAGGTTGCTTATTGCTCATGGAGCCGATGTTAATTCTCAATCTACTTCAGGTATGAAATTTGATGGTATAGACTTAATTTTCAGATATAATATGATATTACTATCAATATCAGGAATTCCTTTTAATAAAAAAAATCTAATATACTGTCTGCTTGTGAAAATCGATATGCGAAAATTAAATAGTTCTCGATGTCCTTTAGGTAATACTGCCCTTATGTATGGTTGCGCGGGTGGTCATGAAGAGGTAGTAGGAGTATTGTTAGAAGCAGGTGCCAATATAGAGGATCACAATGAGAATGGTCATACACCGTTAATGGAAGCAGCCAGTGCTGGCCATGTTCCAGTAGCTAAGATCTTACTAGACCATGGCGCTGGAATTAATACTCATTCCAATGAATTTAAAGAATCTGCGTTAACACTGGCCTGCTATAAAGGACATTTAGAAATGGTTCGCTTTTTGTTAGAAGCTGGTGCAGACCAGGTATTTGCCGATATTACTCGTGTTATCTGTATTTGAACTGTATGTTTCACGCGAAGAATAGTCATAGCATCTCAACTTATAGGAGCACAAAACCGATGAAATGCACACTGCCCTTATGGAAGCATCGATGGATGGTCACGTAGAAGTAGCTCGACTACTCTTGGATTCAGGAGCGCAAGTGAATATGCCAACCGATAGTTTTGAATCACCGTTAACATTGGCTGCTTGTGGAGGTCACGTTGATCTTGCAATGCTTTTGATCGAGAGAGGAGCAAATATCGAGGAAGTAAACGACGAAGGTTATACTCCGTTGATGGAAGCAGCACGTGAAGGTCATGAGGAAATGGTTGCTTTGCTTCTAAGTCAAGGTATTGTAGAAGGGTCAATAATATATTATACAATATTCTTGGTATAATTACACAATAGGAGTACGTGATGTATCATACGGCATAATGTGGTTATAATAAAATCTTCATTATCTATTTACGCACAGGAGCGAATATCAATGCTCAAACGGAAGAGACTCAAGAAACAGCACTTACTTTAGCTTGCTGTGGTGGCTTTTTAGAAGTCGCTGACTTTCTAATTAAAGCCGGAGCTGACATCGAATTAGGTGCTTCTACTCCTCTGATGGAAGCTGCGCAAGAGGGTCATTTGGAAGTTGTTCGTTATTTACTTGAATCTGCAGCAGATGTTCATGCTCAGACTCAAACAGGAGACACAGCCTTAACATATGCGTGTGAAAACGGACATACCGATGTTGCAGATCTCTTACTCCAGTTTGGAGCTGATTTAGTATGTACTTTTGATCAAGGAGTACATATGGACGAGCTCTGACTGCCGATGTACTATTCTCCTTTTCTTTTTTTTTTAATGTGTAGGAGCATGAATCCGAAGGTGGCAGAACGCCATTGATGAAGGCATGTAGAGCTGGACATCTTTGCACAGTCCAGTTTTTAACATCGAAACGTGCGGATGTTAATAGACAAACGACAAACAACGATCATACTCCTCTTTCCTTGGCCTGTGCTGGTGGCCACCTTGCGGTTGTTGAACTTTTACTTGCACAGTCTGCAAATCCGTTTCATAAACTAAAGGTATTATTCTACGATCAGTTTAATGGTAGCGACAAATGTTTGAGCGTTCGTGTAAATGCAATAAGATTATGAATTCATTGTAGGATAATTCTACGATGTTGATTGAAGCTGCAAAGGGTGGGCATACAAGTGTTGTACAACTTTTGTTAGATTATCCTCACAGTATTATGATGAGTGCTCCACATAATGCTGCACCTGCGCCAATGTTACTTCCACAACAACAACAGCAGCAGCAGCAGCAATCACAGCAACAGTCTCAGCAACAACAACAACAACAACAACAACCACAGCAGCACATAGCACATCAACAACGCATGCCTCATCAACAACAAGCGTCCACGACGCAATCGCAACATCAACAGCAACAACAACATAATGCAGAACAATCGCAAGCGCAAAATCTCCAACCTAAGCATAATACACAGAAGTCATTGTTAAGAAAAAATCGATCAGTAACCGTGATGCCTGATATGAGTCTTACTTCTGCTGAGGCGCAACAAGTTCGTTCTCAACCCGCAGGTGAAGCGATCGTAGCAACTAAAGACGATACTAACATTTTGGATAAAGGCAGTGGAGGATTTACCAACCTTTCAGAACCTAATATTAGCCTTAGTCCAGCTCCAGCACCGACCCCGGGTTTGAATGGTTCCGAGAGTCGAAAAAATACTCGACAAGAACAAATCCTACATAAACGGCAAATACTTGAAGAATTACAGGTGCGTATAATTTTCTATTCATTTCTGCATTTCCAACGATCCTAATATTATAAATTATGAATGTGCGCAGAGGGTAGAAAGGAAACTTCAAATTAAGGGTCCAGCCCATTGGTTCTCCGGTTCAGGAAATTCTGTTTCAACTCAACAACAGTCTTTGTCGGAAGAACTCAGTGAATTTGATATGTTGTCACCAGGTATTTGAATCCTTCGTCTATTGGGCTTGTCTTTGCAGGTGGTAATAATTGCGTTGCATAAAATATTCTTAATAGTAATATTTTCAATCAAGGTACCAGTCAGGAAATTTCGCAGTATTATGAAAGTTTTCTCGAAGGAACAAAAATTGGACAAGAATTGGCACGTAGGGAATTAGTTCGCGAGAAATTGTCTATATCAAATGCACTCTCTCTTGCAACGATACCGGTTACGTCGACCGTTCCATTGGTTACCTCTAATACATCTTCTACAACTACGCCGAGCCCTCCAAGTATATCTACACCACCTACCGTCATGACAGTTTCTCAACCAATTACTGCAAGTAGCGACGTCAGCCAAAACACCGCCATAAGCGATCGCCCTAAAGCGAAGCCCGTCTCGAAAAAGGAAGGTAAAAACATCCGCAAAGCTACGTCTAGTGTAGTAGGTGGGAAATTACAACAACAGCAGCAGCAACAACAACAACAACAACAACAGCAGCAACAAGCAACCTTAATGGCTGGGCTGCAACAGCAATACCAACAGAAACAACGACAACACACCTATCAAGTGCAACAGGTGCATCAACTGCAGCAACTTAATCAACAGCTTCAATTACAGCTCGATCAAGTGCAGGTTCGATTTGTTGTTTTTTACTTTTGTTTTTCTACAACAACGTTGTTACGCTTTTAATGAAATATTATCTACATACGATACAATTAGGTACAACAACAACAGCAGCAACAGCAGCAGCCACCACCTCAACAGGCACAAATCCAGCAACAAGCTTTACAGTCGCACCAACAACAACATTCACAGTCTCAACAGGAATCTGGTCCAGTGACTGCTAATGGAAACAATATACTCATGCCTACTCAATTAATGTCACATCTTCATTCTGCGTATACACATCATCTTCACGATCAGGTAATTGTAGACGTTTTTTCGAGTTCTGTTGTGGACAACACGAATTATAATATGCTGTAATATCCTGCAAATAATGTGAATCACATTTTCAGCAATCAACTCAACAGAATCTTACGGAACAGACGGATCCCGAATTAGCAAGACTGCATCGTGATGGCGCTTGTCCGTTTGTGGCTGCTGCTCAAAAAGCCAAA
The DNA here is from genome assembly GCF_028453695.1 of Augochlora pura. NCBI lineage: Eukaryota > Metazoa > Arthropoda > Insecta > Hymenoptera > Halictidae > Augochlora > Augochlora pura. The sequence goes on along the minus strand of NC_135776.1, from coordinate 78,490 downwards.
GCACTTTGTACCAGCGAAAGCGTTATAAAATTGGAAGACGGCACACATATTCCATTAGATGATGCTTTTGAAATTTTTCGCTCTATCAGTTTCGATGACACGGTTGACGGTAATTATTTCAACCTTCTCGATTAACATAGAAATTTATTTTTAAAATGTATTCCCTGTGTGTCAATAGCGACGGAAGATCAAGAGAAGCTCGAATTGAAAAGGTTAGAAGTTTCGAATAGTAAAGACCCACAGCAACAACAGCAGCAGCTACAACAACAACAACAACAGCAGCAACAATCCGCGCAGCAACAACAGTTGCAAAGTGCACAAATAGTTCAGCAAACGAGCAGTCCCTATGCGTCTCAAGAATACTTCACAAATCCTGTGTTATCGGTACCTTCTGTTTCGTTACCAACCTTGCCTTCGCTTCAAGTCACCAGTGCTGGTGTTCAAATACAAACAGACATATCAGCCGATCTACAATTAACCAGTACGCAGTCTTTACAAAATAAACCGTTTAAAGAGTTGAAAGATTTAAATTATTTGAAACACTTTCAAGATGGATATCTCGATGCTTTACGATGCCATTTCCAACCGCAATTACCACTCCAATCGTCGCAGATAAGTAAGTTTCGAGTATATATATATCTCAACTATAGTATACTAGTGAACGTAGAAACATTATTTATATATATATATATATTTATATATATTTATATATATATATATATATTCCTTCAGCAGTTCCCATGCAAGCTCTACCAAATGTAACCGAAGCAAGTGGAGTAATAGATAGCATTCCTCATCAAACGAATGGTTACACACAATCGACAGCTTGTAACACCAATCAAGTTCAAGTGGCTACCCAAACGCAAGCACCAGTCACCACAACCGCTGCCACCATCGTTGCTTCGGACAAAAAACAAGTTTATACCGCACCAGCGACCGGTAAAGGAAAAAAGGGGAGATATCCGCTTTTACCTCAACAACAATCATGCCAACAACAAACTGCCAATACCCAACAACAGACTCCCAATTTTCCCAGTCAAAATTACCAATTGGATCCGACCACAGGTAAGAAAAAGAATATCGGATATTAATCGTTAACAGTCTTTCTAATTGGTTTGCAATTTTAGTTGCCGGGCAATACACAACCGGCGTCCCAACAGTTGGAGGATACACAACTAATCAAGCACCTCCCGCTCCATTTTCATGCATGGACGTGGACTCTGAAACAGACAGTAATCACGATACTGCTTTGACTTTGGCGTGCGCCGGTGGCCACGTAGAACTTGCCGAACTTTTGTTGAGTCGCGGTGCAGATATAGGTAATGATCTTTAAATAACAATACGCAGTTTGGAAATTCGTGATATTATTTTCACGCGTTACATTTTTCAGAGCATAGAGACAAAAAAGGATTCACTCCGCTGATATTAGCTGCAACAGCTGGACATCATAAAGTTGTAGAGATTCTTTTAAATCACGGGGCTGATATAGAAGCTCAGTCTGAACGCACCAAGGATACACCCTTATCTCTTGCTTGTAGCGGTGGTAGATACGAAGTGGTTGAGCTTTTACTTAATCGAGCTGCCAATAAAGAACATCGTAATGTTTCTGATTACACACCTTTAAGTTTGGCAGCATCTGGCGGTTACGTTAACATAATAAAGCTCCTCCTCAGTCATGGTGCTGAAATTAATTCCAGAACTGGTTCAAAATTGGGTATATCCCCGCTCATGCTTGCTGCTATGAACGGTCATGTTGGTACGTATTGTAAAATATTTATATTCGTTGCGTCCTAAGAGGCCTGTGTAAACTGTAACATTATTAACGACAACTTGTAGCGGCGGTGAAGCTATTGCTCGACATGGGTAGCGATATAAACGCTCAGATCGAGACTAATCGTAATACAGCGTTAACATTGGCGTGCTTTCAAGGAAGACACGAGGTAGTCAGTCTTCTTCTCGATCGTAAAGCCAACGTCGAACATCGTGCTAAGGTACATGTAATTGCATTTATAGATCTCTACCCGATATGTGTAGATTGTGTATTTAAACGTCATGTGAAACCATATGTATATTCTCACAGACTGGTTTAACACCGTTAATGGAAGCTGCGAGTGGTGGTTACGTAGAAGTCGGGCGCGTTTTACTTACCAAAGGAGCAGACGTGAATGCCACCCCCGTTCCGTCGTCTCGCGATACTGCTCTTACCATCGCCGCCGATAAAGGACACTGCCGTTTCGTAGAATTATTATTATCAAGGTAAGTTTCTATTCGCTCACCGAGAGCGAGTAAAGAAACAAAAAATTTTTATATTATTGGTCCGTGTTTTGTAGAGGAACACAAGTAGAGGTAAAAAATAAAAAAGGAAATAGTCCGTTGTGGTTAGCAGCAAACGGTGGACACTTGAACGTCGTTGATCTGTTATACCAAGCTGGTGCAGACATCGATTCACAAGATAATCGTAAGGTGTGTATCTTTCGAATATTTCAAAGATCTATATTCTATAGATTAAAACTGTAGCATACTTATGTTTATACCGAATTGACGAGTATAATACACGTGACTTGGTGATATCTAGGTGTCCTGTTTAATGGCTGCGTTTCGCAAGGGACATATTAAAGTTGTGAAATGGATGGTGAATCATGTTACTCAGTTCCCAAGCGACCAAGAAATGACTAGGTACATAGCCACTGTAAGCGACAAAGAACTTCTCGAAAAGTGTCAGGAATGCGTTAAAGTAATTCGTGCAGCGAAAGAAACTCAAGCGGCCAAAGCGAATAAAAACGCAACCATACTATTGGAAGAATTGGATATGGAGAAAACGCGGGAAGAATCAAAGAAAGCGGCGGCTGCTCGTAGACGAGAACGAAAGAAAAAAAAGAAACTCGAGAAAAAGGAAGAGAAGAGAAAATTACACGAAGAATATAAAAAGAATGAAGGCACGTACGAAGATAAGGAGGAAAACGGAAAAAAGTCTGGGGACGAAGAATGTGATAGGGTTGACGACAGCGAACACGAAACTGGCGACGGTTCCGAGAGAATGGACAGTATGCCGTCACCGGTTAATAGAAGTCCCGAAGATCCTGACAGAGAAGAAGGTGATAGTGGATTTGATGCAAACAGCCAAGGTAGTTGTAGCAGTAACGATGTCAAAGCTAGGGAGAAGAAAAAGGAGAAGAAGAAAAAGAAGACCACCAGCCCTGCCAACAACGAAAAGGATACATCTCCCCAGAGATCACCGAAAACTGTGATCGCTCAGAGCAATGCGTTGGCTCAAAATTCCATCACACCGACCAAGTCTCAAAATAACAACAATACCTCTGAAAAGTGAGTTGGGTAGAATGCTATCTCGCGGTACATCTTATCTTACGCACACTTTCTATAGAACACGGGTGACTCTGTGTGCCATCATTTAAATTGATTTGAATTTTTAGAAGGATCATGACTAACGTCACCAACGGAGCATCTGTGTCCACTATATCTGTTACGGGTGCCAGGTCCTCGGCCATTACTTGCAACGAACGTAAATTAAAAGGTCAATTGGTATTCGAGTCATCCAGGCACCCCGCTGATAGGGAAGATTTCGAAGCAACCGGCAACGAAACATATATTCCTGGTAAAGGGAAAAAGTCTTACAGCAATCAATACGACGGAGACACGTTGAACACGACCACGAAAACCAATACTTCCACGAGTCCAAAGCAAGGTGGCAAGCGCGAAGAAGGATGGAAAGAAGTCGTTCGAAAGTAAGAAAACCAACAACAAGAAATGTATAATTCTGTTGTCCGTATTTTTCCCGTACTCTCCATTTAACAAGAAACGTAACTAGAACTAATCAAGAGAATATAAACATTTTCGAAATAGGGGACAATCCGATGATTCTGGAAGGTTCATGAATTCCCCGTTCCGTTCGAAGAAGGTTTCGGTTCCACCGAATGCGATCAGCCGGGTAATAGGTAGAGGCGGTAGCAACATCAATGCTATCAGAGGCGCTACGGGAGCGCATATTGAAGTAGATAAACAAAGCAAATGCCAGGGCGAACGAATCATTACTATCAAGTACGAATCTTACATATAATACAAATCCTAATTTATCCTATCGAATATAGTTTCCAAACTGTCTGGCCACCGTTTCCATTCCCATACTTTATTTATTGATGTTTCCTGTATAATTTTAGGGGATCATCGGATGCAACGAAGCAGGCTCATGCATTGATAGCAGCGTTGATTAAAGATCCTGACGTTGATATATTGCAAATGCTTCCGAAATCGAAACTTGTCGTTGTCACGACATCTTCTTGGGATAAAACAGTTTCCACGATAGCCGTAAGATACAACGAACCTATTACTATATATAACGCGTATTGCATTAGAAACGTACGTTTTGCAAATATAATTTATCTTAAATTTCAGTCTAGTAAACCAAAATTGGGCCCAGTAAGTAAACCGCTCAGTCTAACGTCGAATTCCAATAGCACGCAAATTAACAAATCAAGCTATACATCAGGGGTGTCGACTGTGAATCAGTTAATTCCGATTCGATCGTCGTCCACCATTAAACTTAGCGGAGCATTTCCTTCGCCTTTGCCGCGCGCAACGGCGCCTCGACTAGTTGCCGCAGGTAATATATATTATTATGTAACCGTTTCTCTTTCAAATTAAGAATTAACTGGTAACGAAACCAGAGTCTCGTTTCACGCGTGTAACAACCAGGTAGTTTTTCTTTAAAGGTAAAATTCTTTAAAGGATCGAGACGAGTGTTTCGATGCTCGAATAATTGTTTGCTACTTTCCCGTGTATAGCCGAGAAACGTGCTCAGGCTGTGGCTGCTCAAATGGCATCGTCGTCGAACACAAAGACAACAATGTCGTATACCAGCGCGATCATGACGGCCGGACGGGCGACAAAAATTGTGACAACAAGCACCACGCAAACATTTGCAGCAAAGTTGTCCGAAATCACTGCCTCCACACATACATCCACCACCGTGATGCAGTCCACTCACACCGCGGTAAACAAGCAGAAATCGTTGCAAACCAACGCCGTTACCGTAATGTCAGCTACAGCTACAGCAATGGCTCAAACAACGTCCCAGCAGCCTGTAGCCAGTACATCTCCGAAACACTGCCGACCACTGCCTACTTTGTCTGCCCCGCCAACTATGGTTACCCATTACACCGGAAAATCTACTTACTCTCCTGGCTCGAACGCCACGATGTCACCGGCAACGAGTACAGTGGTTGCTTATTGCCCAGAAAATTCTATCGCAACAACCTGTTCGAGTTCGGTTCGCGTTACTCCGTCTCCGCCTATCGTATCATCGCAGAGTCAACAACAGCTGCAACAGCAGCAGCAGCAACAACAGCAGCAACAACAGCAACAACCACAACCGCAGCATCAAATAAGGAGTTCAACACCGATCACGTCTACGATTCAAGAACAGCAACAACAACAACAACAACAGCAGCAGCAGCAGCAGCAGCAACAACAAGCGACGAATAATACGCCGCTCGAATATTCGTTGTTCAACGATACCTTTACCAAAGTTACTCAACAATCGATGTGGGGTGGCCGAGAAAATGAATCTCAAAAGGGTATGAATTTCGCGACCGTAGCTGGTGGTGGTGTTTCAGTAAATACATCCGGTTCGTCGTCGTCGAAATTTATAGACAGCGTCCCTCCTCAGGTTAGTATCGGGAACCTGTAGAATTAGTATATGTATGAGATTTTATATTAGGCCTATTTCCGACGGTTCCTGTAATTTATTGTTTCGAAACAGGTGGATGCCTCGAAAGCTCCTGGATATCGCGGGACAGCCATGTGTTCTCCTGTGTCAAGCAAATCTAATAACGCGGGCAATACGAGTGCAACTAGCATAGGAAGCGGTACATCGTCGAACACGGGACACAGTCCTATTCAACCTCCTCAATTCCAACCGACAAGCGGGAATTACAACGATCATACGCTTTCGAACAAACCGCCTGGTAATTTGGCAGTTGCGCGACCAGTGATCCCTCAACAAGCCATAGAAATGGGCGCAGCAATGGGAGCTCAGTTCAGCAGGCCGGTATTTCAAGGTGAATTGACATCGCGAAACAGTACGACGCACCAACCACACATCCTACCTTCAACGTCTCAACCAACGTTAGACGTAGGGTTGTTCAAAGCAAATAACGTCGGTTACGAGCACCCGAACGTGAATTCGAACCTGTTGAAAATGGTGCCGAACGAAGGTCAGCAAAATCACCCACTTCTGCCGTTTCACCCTCACATGCAGAGTTTCACACAAACGATAGCAGCTCCATCCGCTTCTGTAAATACTACCGTCAGTATGTCAAGATTAAATCCCAGAGCACCCGATTTTTCGAGTTCTTTGCACCTGAACAATAAACCTCAAGTGACGATGTTTAACCCGGGATCGGCTGCGGCTGCGGCAGCCGCGGCTGCCGCAGCGGCGGGAATGCACGCGAACATGTTCGCCCCCGTACCACCACCTCCGCCGTCTGCGATCCAGTCGAATAATTTGGCGATGCTCGGAAACTTTCCACTGGGAAAGTATCAGGGGCCATCGCGAGCTACTCCAAACTCCAGCATCTCTAGTAACGGTCAAACGCGTTGGCCATTCGCTCCACCACACAATAACTACCCGACGCATCAAGACCCGATGATTGGACAGATCGGCTTTTCGAATCATTTGACGAACATGAGTGCCGCACAACCTGGGAACATCGACTTAATCACTACGTTGGAAAACGGTGGTTCACCAGCGATATCGCCATCTTCACCGGCACAAGTAGCCCAAGAAATGAGTCAACTAAAAATCGAAGACCGCAAAGTACCGCGGCCGATCGGCACCGAAAGAGCATGGAAGAATTACACTACATCCGGCATGGGACCTGGCGGTGATGCCGATTCAATCAACTGGATGCTGAACAACGAGAAACTCGTTGGATCTTGGGCCGGTTTAGCCCCTGGAATAGATAGGCATCAAATGTTTCGATCTAATGCCACCTATAATCGTATATCAAACGTCGACGCCGAACTCCACCAGATGATGGAATCTTCGTTTCAGGTAATGCTTAATTATTCCACTGTACGTCGTCTTTGGTTTTTATTTTTCCTATCGTTTGCCTACAATCAACACGATTTTTGGATTGGTTCAGGGCCACGTAGATGCTCAACAACAACCGTTCCCTAACGGAAGCGCGGCAGCGCTGTCCTTAATGCCAGCATTAACGCTATTACCGGGTCAATTCGGAGCACCAGCTTTAACAGAAATACCTCCAAACGAACCTAATAAAATAGATCCACCAGCCTGGGGGATACCGGATGCCGTTCAAGATAAACAACATCCGGTATGTTATTCATTTTTCGAGAAAACACATTTCAATTCGTTCTCCTTCTACGATTCTGTATGTGTTTTTCAACAATCGTAAGTCTTTTCATTTTGATCTGCTCTTTCCGAGTTTCATATAGGAGCCATTTCTAGAATTCTACATTTTTCATTCAAGAAAAATTGGTTCTGTTCAAATTTTTGATTGTTTACTCATTTACTTTGTTCCAGACATGGAATAAATGGACCCATTAAGGGAATATAGGAATTTCGCTTTCTGACCTGCACGACGTGAAACAGATCTTGCAAGTCACAGTAGCACAGAAATGGAAGTGAAATACGAAGCGCGTTGTTTCCAGGTACTTGAAATGCATCGCTGTTTCCAATTATATCCATCTAACAGAATTTCAAGATTATTTGTCATGCTACTAGGGGTAATAAGGCGGTATAAAATCCTTATTTCAACTTATCGTATCGTACAACTCGATTATTCGATACAAATAATTTCCAAACATGGTATGGAAAGAACTCAATCATTACAAGATTTGTGAAAACAAAGAATGCAAACAAGTTTCGTTATTGGCTGCAATATATCTTCGGTCTTGATTTAAGTACTTGCATTGTCGTTGATTTACGTACATGCATGCAGGCACACATACACGAATACATACATACTTGTACACATACACGAATACATACATACTTGTACACATACATGCATTCATAGTTACGTACGTACGTACACTTACACGCGCGAGCGCGCTTTGTGAAATTCTATTTTGATCATTGTCATAGGTGATAATCACTTGTGTATATTTATGGTCACGAGTGATCATGGTTTCTTGTTTTATTGAAATATTTCATTGAGTTTATTTACTGTACTGACAATCAATGATACGACGATGACAGCGGCAACAATGACAACGACGATGATTGCATAATAATAATAATAATAGTTGGTAATAATAGTAATAATCGTGATAATAATACCAAGGAGAAGAATAATAAGAATCCACTGAAAAATACTTGGTCTTACGTTTATCAAACAGATACGTTCTCTGCTATTCGCTGATAAACAAGTTTTGTCGGGTCATTTAAAGATGACCGTGTCGACGCAATCTCGCCAACGAATCCATAGCGCTGCAAATAGTTTCTATAAACATTCATCGATCAAATACAAGCGTACGTACACAGTAACAGATGCTTGCAGACACGTTTACATATACACGCATGATACGATCAGAGATCGCTGATTTTTGCCTTCGGTATTCATTTCGCTTTTGATTCGTTTTGCAAATATGCCAAACATATCGTTCGGCCGATCTGGTTCATCTATTGTTATATAGCAAAGATCCTGAATCAAAGAAACGCGAAAAATGTGGTGCTGGTTGAGAGGCGTAACGATACAAGCCCGCAATGATTCTACTCGATCTAAAGTCTACTCAGATGAAACAGTGCAACTAGCAACACCTCGACATCGTTGACGTATATGAATATTGGATTCTGATTTTTCAATCAATCTTGAATCTTGGATCTTGAATATTGAATCTTGAATCTTGAGTCTTGAGTCTTGAATGGTGAAAGTGTCAAAACGGAAATAAAAAAGATTGGAAGACACTCTGTCACGAATTAATATGCGCTGTACTAATAATACATTAAACATTATGTATACCGAATCCTATTCGAATCAATGAATATTGTTCATTGTTAAACAGGTAGTGGGCCGCCGACACGTAAATATAACTCTGTGCGACCCTAGAAACAGTGCTATTATAATACTATTATTGCTGTGGTGGTAATAATGTTTATTATTATATTATGGTTATTATTACACAAGACATAATTATAGGAAATGAAAGGTAAAAGTAAATAGAAAATGTCACCTGCTGTTCGGCTGGACTAGTACGATATATTAAATATTCTAGATAAACACTCGATATACATACATAAGAAATGTTCATTTCGATTGAACATTTGAAAATCTTTCTTGGTGGGGATTTCGACAAGTGTTCAATACATAGCGACGATACTATAATTGAAACGGTCCCCTACGCGTAAGTTTCGATGAAGCTCGTGAAAATTATACGGGAGCTTTTGATCTATTATTCCAGGGAACGCTTCAATTATTCTCTAAGATACATTGTTATAATTTAAAGCCTATTTTCAAATTTGATTTATGATAATTGCGATATACAACACAAAACTATTATATGACATACAACAATAAAGCAAATAAATGAATACATAAATAAATACACCTGCTCTTTAATATGTATGTCGTACTGTACTTCCGAGTACTTTTGTTTGAACGAGTCATCTTATGTTTAATCCGTGCCTTTAGACGTTTGAAAATTCTTGAGATTTCTCGACGTTGTATACAAATTATTCTTTACTTTTGCGATTGGATAATCAATAAGAGATGCCTACTAACGTAGCCTAAATGATTTTTCGCTTGTTTAAGTTGTAATTAAATGTTGTAAAAAACTTTCCATTTTATCTCGCGACGCCGGGTACCTGAACAAATAATTTATGCCATTTTTTCGATAAGAAATAGCTTAAAATCAGGAATGAAATTTTACAGTCTGCAAGAGACCGAATAGCGGTAATTCGTGGAGTGACAGAACGTTCAAACAGTTAAGCAAACTGTTGCCGATAATAATCATGGTGGCGCATATGGTAAATTCCTTTAAGAGGAATTTATCATTGGCGCATTCTACCGGTAAATATTATGAACCATAGTTGAGGTATCAGAGTAGAGTAAGTAACATGTAGGTGTAGGTACTACTTGTTACATGTTCTCTGAAATATGTACCGACATCGCTATTAAACAGAGGTTTCCTTCTTGTGTCTTCTACCTAAATGTATAGAACAGTCAGTTACGGCCTCGAGCTGTACAGGAATAGGATGTATTACTGTAAGTTCAAAGTTTTGCTTTATCTTGTCTTTCGACAATATTTCGTACAACTCATTCTTTCGTGCTGAGATAATTACAAATTACTTTGTACAATTAATATACCATGGAATTTGTACTATATATTTATAATTAGTATTTCGAGGTATTTTATTTCATATTGCTCATCGAAATTTTTTCTGTGAAAAATATCTCCTCGTGCACTGGTAACGGTATACAAGAGTCTTCTGAAGTTACCGTTTGAATTTTACACCAATCACAGGCCATCGTTCTCGCGCCTCTCATAGTTCACGCACTAAATACTTCTAGCTCCATACCATTTTCAAATGTTCAATTGATTTAGTGGACTTGCTGGTCAAATTGAAAGATAGTTAGATTAAAATTTGTTAGAAATAAGACATTCTTCATGGCTTTTGTCACTCTGACACAGTATGTATTACTTACCAAGTTTATGCATCGTTAGAGCGTTGTTACATGGTTGCTCGTCACTATTGGCTTTGGGTTAATGATTTTTAGTTCCTTATTATTTTGGACGGTTCAATAAAGATATCACCAATACGTTCTTATTATAAAAAACGTTTAATTTAAGAGATAAGCTTACATATTAATAATACAAAAAAAAGGAGAACAAAACTTATAACGTTTAAAATAGAGAACATTTTTATAACATTCTTTACATTAAATAACAAATTATAAAAAAACTCGGAGCATTTGCACCTTATTCTCACGTATCGGCTAAACCGTGAACAAACAGTTTTCCTCTGTTTTTATATCAGAAAATCTTGAAATCGTCGAGTGTATTACGACGAATAAAATTGTTCATAAATGTTTATACAGGAACAAGGGAGAAACTGTAAAATAGAACAGTGGTATTGTTGCTGATCGATTCACTGTTTAACTGATACGAGAGAAGCTTGTGAATCAATATACAGTAAAAAATAATAAATATTTACAAGTTATACATATGTATGGAGAAAATCAGTACCGCGGTGAAAGGAAAGAAAGTTTGTATGATTGTCAAACGTTCGCAAGTTAGTGAATCACTTAGAATCAACTGTGCGCGACACGCGTTAACATATTCGATCGCTTGTTTACACATTAACAACGATGCTATCGGAAAATTTTACAACACATTTTCTACACGTTCAATCCATCGCTGATTGACAATCAATCGCATACAGTCATAATTTCAATCGACCCATCTAGTCGAATATCATACACGCGAGAGAGGGGAGAGAAAAAGAGTGCGCGTAGGCACATCAGCGACAGCGATAAAGTTTCAAAATGGAAAATTTGTATAATTTCAATTGAAACCAACATTTTATACATTTTCATATGTATACGTACACTCATGTATATATACTATTTGTGCACGTGCTAATTTCTGCACATACTCATATATGCGTGTAATATACATTTACGCGTATATACGAATTTTTCATATCAACTCGTACGTTTATCTGTCAGTTTGTCTCTACCTATTTATGCCTATCTACCTACCTATCTATATATCTATCTATCTATCTATCTATCTGTCTATCTATCTATCTATCTATCTATCTACCTACCTATCTATGTATCTATCTATCAATCTATCTATTTACCTACCTACCTACCCTATCTGCCTATCTATCTACCTGGCTACTTACTTATCTACCTACCTACCTATCTAACCTATCCATCTATTTAGCTATTTACCTATAAATCTATCGACGATCCATCCATCCACCCGTCCATACGTCCATCATGTGTTTATCCGCCAGTGTATATGCTTACTTAAATGTATAAATCTCGAATAAATAAAAAGACACGGAGGCTTTAACACGTAATACCTGTTCGATCAAGTTACGGTACAATTTACCGAACAGCGATAAATAAAGGCATTTGTACATAGCAAAATATAAGCTGTTTAAATCTAATGAAGAAAGTTGCATACATAAGCAATTTACTTTGCTCTGGAAACATTAAACGCATCCACTTTTTTTATTTTCGCGACTTTGTTTCTCTTGAAAAGCAACCTCATTCAAAATAAAAAGAAGTCCTACTACTCAAACATTCTACATGTGGTACAGCCATATGCAGTCCCGTGTGCATACGTGCATACCTACATACATAAAGTTCGTTGCTCTTCTAACGATTTCAAAATCGCGATTACTTTGTCTCACCGCTCCAAGTTGTTCTTTTATTGTCGGTGTATGTACGTTCGTATACACACGTGTGGGTGAATACATATGCACCAGTTCGTCTTATATATCGGCTTTATGTACCAGCCTTTCATCTGTAGTTTACGCACGAGACGTAAGACTTGTTGATGTCCTCGTATTAGAAATTACAATAAATGTCTGATACAATCAGCATATTTCATAGAAATATTTGCGATGATAAACATCGAGATAAAATCGCTTTGACCTATAGATGGGTCTTTATCTGTGCAAAGCGATTTCTCAAAGATCGTCGCGTTTTTCTCTTCGTGTTTCTTCTGTTTAATCCTGTACGTTCGCTATTCTATCATCTCTCGTTCATATAAAAATAACACGCAATGCCATGCTATCCAACATTGCTTTGTACATTCGCCCGTGCTCCAATAAAAAGAAATCGAATTCTAACGAACCTAAAAACATTTAGTGCAAATTTAATGTGACTAATTTTTCCGCGGCTGGCATTGAAACCTACCGCTAAAACATAACTTAACGCTATATCTCTGGACTATCTGCTGGGTATTTCTTGTCCATATTCTCGTTCTAATCGTCATATTAATCCTTGTTCTAATTCTCTTCCTAAGCCTTGTCTTAGAGACTAAATATGCACGTATTATACAATCTTTGATAAGAATACTTATACAATATAATAGGTCAAACATACTTTGTCACTCTTTCAGAGATGCAATACCACATAGTCTATATGTATATTAACATAAATATACTCGTAGCATTGTTTGTTTTGTTTCATCCATTACAAAGCTTGTGACGAAATTAATACTTCTTTTGTTCGCGTCTCTCGTTGCACGTTGTTAAAGAAACTTTCTTAAAAAAAAATATAAAAGATGCGCAAATAGTTAAAATTCTTCTTTTACGGCTCTTTCAGCTCTAATTTCTAATAATAAATTTCGTAACAGTGGATGCAATAGGGAGCAGACCTTTGTAAGTAGTTAGCTTCAGTTACAATTAAATGTCGACGATGCAGAGTATCAATGACATTAGTATTAACGTCGCAATACTAATTCGTATCCTAATCTTTCTCCCGCTCTTATAATACATTCCTTTCTTGTGTAAGAAAATGGTGTATCTTGTTTACGGTTACTTTCCTTTGGGACGATCTGTTCAATGTCTGAACTTTTACTCTGATCATTATACGAGCGTATTGCGCTACTATGTACAGTGGTAATTTTCTATTGACAGCTCAGCGGTCAACCTATTTTTCGTTTAAAATAATCCAGTAGCATTTCATTGTGTAACCACAATGCTTCCACATTAAAATTATTTTCCAGTGTTCTCGCTCTTTCGAGGCGGAAATAATACAGTTCTGATACAAGGTAATTTCAGAAATCTCTGATTCCCATTACTCAAATAGTGGTCAGAATTAGGTCCCTCTCCAGTGACCGATAAATGGTCATGCCACCGATCAACGTACATGCGTTTACACACACGCATACACACGCACGCACGCACGCACACAGGCGTGTATGTTTTGACAATTATATAGTGGTCATTAATCGTTTTACGTGTGCATCCAGTTAAAAGATAAATATCAATAATTCCAAATAAAATCGCTGCATATTACTATTTACGTCTATTTAAAGGTTTTAGCTTTGCGAAAGAAAAACGACTATCGTTAAGTTCGCTTCCGTTTCGTGTTCCACTATTAAGGCGCGTCCAATCTGTCCACCTTTCCTTTCGCAAAGATACCGAATATAATATTTAAAATTGATTGACTTTCCTACGATTGCACGAGATTTATCGAACAATTTTAATCTACAAGTTTCGATAGAATATTTACAATTCGTGGTAGAAGTAACTTTATTATCTAACGTAATTGCTTTGTTACGAACGAACAAAGGGAGGGCACCGTTCTATCGTATCGTGTACAAATCCGTCCGTAAGGCAACACTAGTCTCGTCTATTTCTTCGATCAACTGAGAAATGAATAATCGATATAAAATGTAATACAAAGAATGTAAACAAAAGTCATAAACCGATTTCAATCGTATCAACACGTTCCTAATTTTTACTCGTGCTTTATCGAACTCCGAAATATGTGTGTACTGTTTCGCATAAAAAATATTCACAATAGTGGGTAACAACAGTTACAATTCATCCAATTTCTATGGGATTATTCACGGAACACTGTACTTGACAACAAAGGATGAGTTCCCTTGGATAAGGCGATCATACAGATATATGACCGTATGACACTACCTAGACACCATTCGAAATCATACACTGTACAACTTGCCAAGGATTGCACTACTTTTTCTTCCAACAACGAACTCATCCACCAGTGTTTCTGTTGGACTTCAAAGTTTGTCAAAGGTAGCGCGAATCAAAATTTGCTGCTCTTTATACGCACCTTCCATTTAACCACTGTAAGAGCAATTGGTCATCCACTTTATCTCTTCGTTTAGGGTATCAGCGTTGACTCTAACAGTCTTGTTTCCCAACGATACGTCGCCCTCTCCTGTTAAATTTAAATTCAAGTATTATAAGAATAAGATTATGTTATCATTTTACTTGTACATACGGTATAGACTAATGACAAAAGATTTTCGTACCCTTTTCTCTCGGTTTGCATTCCTGATGTGTGTGTTCATTCTGCAATTCCATTTTTGTCGTTTTATCTTCCTTTTTCTGTTCTATCTTCTCTTCAGCCTCATCCTCCTCTCCCACGCCTTCACACTCATCTTCCTCTTCCTCCTCCTCCTCCTCTTCCTCCTCGTCTTCTTCTTCTTCTTCTTCTTCCGCGGACGACGACACGCTATCACTTTCAGAACTTTCGGAATTAACCGATACTGTATATTGATCATAATCCTCGGGCTCCGAGTACACTTCCGCTCCAGGGAATATATATTTTCCAGGTGTTAGTTGATAGTATGAATTCTCTATTGAGAAAAAAAGTGATTAAATAATTTGTTTTCATCGAAAAAGAAATAGAAATCTAATACAGATACAAATTGAATTGACAAAGAAGGATAGAGAAGGCGTTGTAGTATACCTGGTAGCCTCGTGGCAAGACTTTCTCGTAATTTTGACTGCCAACAATGTCTTCCTAATCTTCCCGTTTTTAATTCTTTCTTTCTATCATCATTTTTCTCATCTCTACTGTCGACGCTGTTGCAGCTGTCACCAAGTCCAGAATCTAATGCCGAATCGATCGATACTTGCCTCGGCTTAAAGTTCATTTTATCCACTCCAGGAGTAGATGTTGTGTTTCCATTGCAGCTGTTTGACTTCAATGTCGACTCTAATTCTGCACTATCGGTTGAAAATTCGACAACTTTCGGACATCCTTGATGCTCTAAATTATATACTTTCCCCTGTTCTTTCGATATTGATTCCATCGAGACTACGTGAACTTTATAATCGGTCGAACAATTTGAAGTATCCGTTATCGATGAGGATGAGTGAAACTCTAATGTAGAACGAGCACCAAAGTTTATTCTTTTCGGGCTACTTTCCTCGCACGATTCACCTAATCTTCTCTTCGGACTCTCTTGTGAAAGGTCGAACCTTCCTTTTGTGCTATTCGTACGATCGCTTCGAAACAATGAAACACAGACGCTTGTGTTCTCCGAGGAATGCTGGATTGGATCTTGACTTTCAAGAGAATATGTATCTTGAGCCTTGATATCGTCCTCGTCGCTATCTCGTGATAACACGGTGTTGGTGGTGTCTTGACTCTGTTCCCATGAATCTTCTGGTAAATAACGCAACGGTAAAAGTTGCGTTGCTTCTTTAAGAATTACATTGTTCCAACACACTTCCTTGTAGATGTCTCCCATTCTGGAAAAGGTAGAAGAAAACGACACACTCGTAAATAGTAGCGTAGATTCTGACCAGGGTTGTTTCATCATTGCTACCACAATTTTTCGATACAACGCAGCAGCTACTTACAAATGACACAACTGATTTATAATGATGTCGCCGTCGCCCAAGAGTTCAACGTCGAACTTAAGATGCGGCAGCGATTCACGATTGATAAAAATTTGTGGAACATGAGATGGTATAGAAGAAGGAATTAAAGCTACTGGTCGAACTTTCAACGATGATCCGATTACGATCAAGAGATCACAGTCGTCTTTGTCTTTGGCCATTGCATCGTGAAAAGCATCAGGAAGTCCTTCGCCAAAGAAAACAATGTCTGGTTTCATGATCCCGTGTGTTACCAAATCTGTAAATTGGAAATGTTCTCGTGATTATTACACGGTACTGACAGTTTTCTCGACTCCGCTGCCCGTACCAGATTGCGCAGTTTCTTTCACTTGATAACGATCGATAACAACATACGTCCCATTCTTCAATTTTGAAAAATTCATTGAACGGTAAGTCACGACGTCGAATCAAGATACGAATTAAATAATCTGGCTAAACAGCGCGCACGGGTAACTAACATGATGCAACTTTGAAAAGTTTACCTTATGTGCGCTTATAAACAAGCCAAGGTCTTACTCGGAGTTACAATTGATGTATCAACTTTTGCGCAGTTCAGAGTAAATGGCAACAGCACGTATAGCGCAGACGCATTCCGCAAAGAGCAGATAATGTTCTCTCATGGCCACGGACTCGCGCGACGCGCTAAAGCAAAGACTAATACCAAAAACTATCACTAGGTAGCTAATGCTTTGTACAAAAGAAATTGACAAGCGACTAACAAATTAGCAGATTGACAAATTGAATAACACCGCAGTGAGACTATTATTAGTAAACATAACGCAAACAATTGTATTATTAATATTTGAATTACCTCTGTAATTCTCATTAGAATTATATTCCGATATAGGTGGCAAAGCGTTTATTCTACATTTTGGACACAAAGGTATTCTTTGTGCAAAAATGTCCTCCCTAATGTCATCGGCTCTCACTTGGTATTTACATCTCGTACAAGACGCTGTTGCAAACGAACCTTGAATGTAAAATATAAATATTTAACAAACATTTTTCAACGAATTGCTCGTTCAATTGTAAATCACAAACTAATGATATTATTATATGTGTATATGTACTTGTATGTACAGGGTATTAATGTATGTCTACTCGATATTTTCAATTGTATTAATTTTTCAACTGAATTCAAGTTATCGACAGTTAAATAATTAAGTAAACTTTCATCTAATTTCTGACGGTTAACAACTTCAAAGCAAAGCCGTTATCACAATACCATGATTCTTGATTTTAATCTTGTATCAGATTGTAAATTGTGTATGTATGCAAGCAAGAGTTTATGAACTCGGATGTTTATATACATACCATGGCATTCGATCACATTTTCAATGCCTGCGACTTGCTCAAGCGTGTCGATATTTTGTGAATAATTTCTAAGAAGTTTTTTCTGTTTATCGAGCATTTGTATAAACCTGTGACAAGGGCTAGGTTTAAACTGTCCAGGATAAATTTCTCGTGCAAATTTGTAAAATGGTCTTGGATCTTGGCCAAAATAATTAATGTCGAACATAGCCTGCAACAAGCAAATTTATATAGAAATAAGTAAGTTGGTAAAATTTATCTTCTTAACAACAGGAATATTAAATTGAACACCTTCTGTGTTTTCCCTATATACCTGTGGATCCGGTAAGTCTGGGAAATCTTGAGCGAGCCTGGAATAAATACCGTCTCTACTTCTGAAATCAGGAATGCCACAACTGACGCTTACGCCCGCTCCGGTTAACACTATTATTCTCTTACTATTACGTATTAGTCTGACCACATCCGACAAAGTGTTTATGTGTCGTAACTTCTGTCGACGCGGTGGTTCAGACATTACATTTATTATAATCTGAAATATATTCATACGAATTTTATGATACGAACAATTATAAAACATGACTAGTTAGACAGATCGCATTTTCGCACCTTCCAGAGGGTCAGGTCATCGACCTGCTCAGGGATTTGCGTGGAATCCATAAGAATATGTTGAAGGAGATCTCTAGGATCAGCACCTATCAACATTTGCTTCTGAACCCACGACGACGCGTTCCTCCAATGATGATTAATTTCTCCTTCTCCCGAAAAGTCTGACAATCCTGACAAATCGGACAAATTTGAAACTGTCGACGACACTTCGTCTTTCTCGTCTGCTGTGTCGATTCTGAAACACCGCAAAGAACCATGAAAATCATCAAAATGAAAGGATACGCAAAGAGTAAGATGTAAAGGTGACTTACGGGCAACCAGTATCGTCGCTGGTCGAATCGATTCTAGATAGAGCAGTCATCAAGTTTGTGGCATCTGGGGAAATAGAAGTTGATTTAGATTCGTCGCTTAATTCAGTGAATCTGCTACCACCACCTCTATACGTCTCTGCAATAACAATCGATTAATTGGCTATGTAATAAATCCTTGATTGAGCATATAACAGAAATATCTCTAACAATTATAATAATTAACAATTGTCAACTAATTATCAAGGATAAAACTCTTACTTTCTACGAAATGTTGTCCACCAGCACACCGCTACAACATCCGTAGTATTTTTTACCCCTATCGAACGTAAACATAATACGGATAAAAAAGTTCGCACTGATAATTTGATATTTAAGGATAATCGAATCATCGCTTTCAAAATGTTGAAAAGCGGCGGGCTGGGTGGCCGGCCAATATTCCATCGTACCTATGATGGGAGAAAATATGCGGTGGCGGCGGAAGTAACGTATGTTCTGTTATACTGACAACGAGAATACCGTGGCGTTCGGATAGTTTGCTTAAACGTTGACAATCGCATGCATATCATGTTGTCGGATGTTTCTCGCGGCAGAGAAATTTAAATAGTCTTTAATTTTTATCAGATCATCATAAATATATACTACTGAGCGAATATAAAAACACGAAGTGCGAAATAAAGTGCAAAAAATTATTTATTACTAGAAAATTTTATTTCTTTGGGAATCAGAGAGATATGGATAACAGTTTACAGAATATAGAAACACAAATATAGACAAAAATATACATACGAAAAAATACACGGATCTATATATACAAAATAACATACAAAGATATACAAGATGTATATGGAAATAGTAAATACACATTAAAAAATAAACATGGAAAATATGTTCAATCGTCAGAGTTTCTAGTTACAAGACCGTCACTTATTAGACATTTATACATATTGTTGTTGTTGGCATATTGATACATGCCATCTGTTATTCCATGAGTAGAGCAATTTATATTTTTATTCCGAAAGTATAATCTTATTTTACTAGTAGCAGTGACCATGGTAAATTTCAATCTACTTCTACCCTGTGTCTTTCTGTTTATATTCTTTATCATAGAGAAAGAATGCTTGGTAGTAGCATTTAAATTTGGCAATGATAAACATATCATTGCCACTATTATAATACTTTTGAACAAAATGCTAACTTCATGACCAAAATTTTCATTTGACTTCTGAATTTATTAAACTATCTACAATTTGTGTATCAACTGGAAGTTTAGATGCCAACTTTTGTACAATATATTTTAAACGATTTTCACATGGTTGCCAATATTCCATGGATTTTATAAATATATCATCAGTGCCAATCTCAAGATTACTTTGGTTATTTCTTTTGCCGTATCATCACGCAAAGATGTATCAAGTAGCATATCTGTATAATGTATAAATGGTTGTAAGTTTGTACTATGCTCTGAATATTGAGTACATGTTGTATTTTGCTTGTTTCGCAACACGTTTATAATCATATGGAACTAGACTTTGATCTTTATTCTAGCTTTTAGAATCTTCATTCATAGTCCCTTGGTGATTTGCAACATTACAATGTTTTAATAGTCTACTTTTGCCAGCTTTCAGCACTTTATCACACACTGTACACTTTATGTTCTATCAACTTCCCTTGATTTTTACCAGTCAGAATAAAAAGATAAAATCTTTAAGTCAGACATTAACAAATTGCATCCTCTTCGTTTCTTTCACACACAAAGGATCCATGTTACCATTGCTTCTGTCACTGTAAATATCTGCATAACACAATGATGCTTAATTAATTCCTAATATGATAAAGCATTAATAAAAAATTAGAAAGTTAAGCTTGCAAAGAAGAAATTTAATATTTTTGCATTATAACTACAAACACTTGTAGTTCTCACAAAATGTGTGTGTGTATATATATATATATATATAGAGAGAGAGAGAGAGAGAGAATTTAAACTGATGCAAACATATCAAAGATAATGTTTTACCTGTGAGAGTTCCAATGTTCGTGGTAGTGCATGGAACTGAATCGGTCGAAGGCTTATTAATGTAATTGTCATTATCTATGAGTAGAATAATTTTGGTTAGAATAAAGCCTTTGCAAGAAGTTTGACAGGAATACTAGAAAGTATACATATATCTAATAAAGATATCTACACGATTAGTAAACACTCAGATTATGTAGAAATCTATGTCTCACTCATATTTAAATTATTACAAAATTATATCAAATATATCTTACCTGATTCCACATTAAATACGCCAATAGCAGAAATATTCACACAAACTGAGAATAATACTATAATAAAGGCACATAGTGGCACAGTAGTGTCTCTAAAACTCGGAAAGCTCGTATGAAACGTAGCCCAAGCATCGTCGCCTAAGCGTCCCAAACGATCCCCAAGATTTGGGACCCAGCTAACCCAGCGTCGCCATATGTACAATAATAATGAACACCCGTTATGTTATTTCTACCTCCACCGCGTACATTCCACCATTATGCCTATGGTGGGATATCGCCCGGCTACCCTGCGCATGACATCGAATCCCCCCGCGCTGTCACTAGTATTCTTTCTCTTCTCAGCATGTATACGAAATTCTATTGTTCGAGTGCTGATTTCCCGCTAGAATAAACTGGAAAATATCGCGAAACGCGGCAATTACTCGAAAACTCGGCAGATTTTTAATATTTTTCATATCGATTCAAATTGAAAAGGTAGTTACGCCAACAGACATTTATTCCATAGGACATGTAAAAACTGTCATGGCGGTTTTGATCTCGCATCAACTGCGAACAACCGTGATGCGATCGGGCTAGAGGAGTTGACGCCTTTTGAACCGCCATCTTGTAAACTCACAAATTTCATTAACAAATTCAGCATATTTTTCTCAAAATACCTTCGAAATCTTCATTTGGAGTGTCGTGCGATGTCTCACAGTATCGGAAATCAGGTTTCACGGTGCTGGTACCGATGTAATCGTTGCCGTCAACTTTTCGTCGTTTCGCTGGGGACGAATATTCTGGCAGCTCCGAGCCCGACGCCATTTTCGACAGCAATGCAATGCATAGTTTGATGCGCTACCGTTGCCATACAGAGGTCGCCTTTGTCCCTTAATGCTTTTTTTCCCCTCCACTTTTTCGTTTAGCAGGATAACATCGACACAGTACAATAAAAAGCTTTTACGAATTTAGAAATTTAAAAAAAGAAATCGATATTTTTGTTATGCTACTCTGCTATTCGCAGATCGAACTCGATTCACTAATATTGGTTTCCTAAATCGAGACTCGAGACACGCTTTTGCAGTTCTACGGACTATGAATATCTGTCGTACATGAAGTGCATTCGTGGGAATCGATTCGAACGTTCGACTGATTAACTGAAACTTTTCGATTCTCCATATACGTAAATTTCAACCTACTCAATTAATAATAAGAATGCTGACCAGTTCTTTCCTCTTCTATCGATTAAACGCCAATTCAGCACCAGTTTTATCTACTTTGATAAAAGACTCGATGAAATCCGTTGCATTGGATCATTCGAGTTCTTTCCAGACAGGCTACGTATGTACATACACATGTGTGTTACATATGCATATAGATTACAGCTAAAGCTGAGAGTATATATAGTTGTACACGTATATACATAAAAACCAGAAAGCATGCGTAAGCATGTAAGTACATAAGTACATATTTACAGAAAGGATACGATATACATACATAGATACAACCTCAGACTTCAGATGAACTACATATGTACATAGATACGTATAAGAGTAGACCAATAAATCACCCAATATTTAGAATTTTTTGTCACGTCTCCACGAGATTCTAGTTCCAGTACGAATAGAACGTACTGTTTAGTATCTCTCCGAGCAATCTACTGAATCTATTGCAATCTATTGCTGACAAAACGAAGCGTAATATTGAGATAAATTAAATACATATTATGTATTAGAGGGCCTCGAATCATGCATTTGACAACAGCGCTGTTTGGCGACTGTGGCAATATTTTGAAACCTGTTACCAATTGTACCAATATGTAGTTCCAATGTCTACCGCTAGGTTCACAAATTCTTCGGCTTT
Source organism: Augochlora pura (assembly GCF_028453695.1). Classification (NCBI taxonomy): domain Eukaryota; kingdom Metazoa; phylum Arthropoda; class Insecta; order Hymenoptera; family Halictidae; genus Augochlora; species Augochlora pura. The sequence goes on along the minus strand of NC_135776.1, from coordinate 55,765 downwards.
ACGTAGATACGTACCGTACCTATTTACCGATACCGATTAGGTATTTTTCTATGACATAGATTACAGTATAAGACACAGCAAGAGACAGTGTAAGAGTGTAATAATAACTGAAATCAATTCATTTCCCGTGAATAAGATTGGAGCACAAAATCAGTTTGTGTCCGAAATATACGTAGCTCCTACTCGACGGAATGATTTGAAGCTCTTTATGGATCAATGATACGAGTAACATCGTTGCATCGATCAAAATCCTAACCTATTGTTCACAATCGAGTCGCAACGTACGTCTGTAAGTTCGAAACGGGAGAAAGACATCGAGAATGGATGACAGATCATCTTTTTCCGTTGAAAGCAACACGTTTCTAGACAATCTTTCGGGAATTAATTTGCCGGAGAAGATTTTATTCGTGATCGACACTGTCAAAGAAAGGAATTCTACCCCTTTCAAATTTACCACAGGAGCTAAGCACACATCGTTGTTTATGATGAAACGAGTCGTGGAGCATTTTGTTTGTCTGAAATCAACTATTCAACGGAATCACGAGTACGCGATAATGACTTTAAATTCTCAAGGTGCTCAGTGGATATGCGATTTCACGGGCAACGTCAAAAGTATAGTCAACCATTTGGATGTCATCGACGAGGAGATACCAACAGACGACTTAAACACGTACGACCTTGGTCAGTTGTTTGAAAAAATACAGTCAAAAGTACCTTTACCACCAAAAAATTATACTAGTTCCTCTCTTGCTACGTTTGTCACTAGAGTAATTTTAATGTACTCTCGATCCAACAGTATACCAAAATTTCTAACCAGTAAAAAATACTTTGATAAGCTTACAGAAAACTGGTATTTCTTCATTGATGTGTTGTATATACACGAACCTCCGTCCTCCGAGAATGTATGCGAAGAAATTTATGCTCAAATGGCAAAGCTAGATACAGCAAATTATTCGTACATATTAGAAGTTGGAAAAAATGCAGCAAAATTACACGATAATATGGCAAAATTACTGGCACACCCTCTACAAAGACCATTGCAAAAGAATGCTTGTTATACTCTTTATCCTCCATCCAATATGCAAGACACGTATACAAATGTCTCATAGTAAGTTATCGATTAAATATAATATCGTCTACATCTAATACACCCATTGTTAATTCATTTTCGACATATTTTTTTCGTTGTAAATAAAATACGCATAAAAGTGTAGAAAAAAAATTTATTTATATGTATAATAAATACATGTTGCGTATTGAAATGTTTCACATTCGTTATAATTATTGTCATTAAACACCAACACGAAAAGGCTACCGCAACGTTGATCTCAATATACGTATAATATAAAATATACAATATACAGACGTACATGCATACATGGATCTGTATGTGTACGTGTACGTGATTAATGCTAATAATAATGTAAATATCACAGCATAGAATATACACGTAAATTATTTCGCAATAAAAGTGAAAATACAATTAAAACCCGTATGACATGTGACTATCATATTTTTATATTCTGTATACATAATAGCTATGTATGTATACTTGTGTAACTAGGTAAATCGGTAATACTGCAGAGTGGACAAAACTTTCGATTCAAAGAAATAACGCGTTTCTGCTTAAACATTTATCGATGGATTATCAAACGAAACGAGATATTAAAATCCAGATTAAAATTACAACGACTCGTGCATGCGTTATATTCGTTATAGGCGTTAGCATTAAATGCTAATAATAATCAAGTGTAGGAACAGTGGCAACGAAGATACAGAAACATAGTAAAAGATACGAAGCGACCAAAGTGCTCGTCGACGAAGAGATTCGTAATGTTCTTAGAACTTGAGCAAATAATTCCACCAATTGTTGCATTCTGTCATCGGTGACGTCGTTGACTGTGATGTTCGACGATTCTCGCGTTAGATTCTTCATGGCACTCGAAGAAATATTATTTGAATCGTCCTGTTCTATTTGCTGTTGGCCGTTCTTTTCCGTTCGCCAATCACCACAATACGGAAAGTTGGGCGGCACCGGGAGCATATCTTGGTCATTTCCTACTTTAAAAACCAACGACATTCCGACCTCGGCGTGAAATTCGATATGACAATGGAACAGCCAATAACCTGATCAGTACAAGTAGAATGAACAGAAAAATATTATAATTCTAACAGACTTTTTAATATACATAGCTCAGAAGCGAATAGTATTGTAGAATGTAGAAACACACGTACCTGGATTATTGGCATAAAATCGTATAATGGTGTAACCACCATCTGGTACGGTGACGGTATCTTTTAAAGGAGCACGATCGAGATTTCTGCGTATTAAACCTTGCTTATCCAATTTTTTGACAACCTCGGCTGTGACATTTCTACCGACTCTTTCCATCGCGATCACGCGAAACTGATATCCGTGCAGATGAAACGGATGATTTGCATCGTAAGCGAAACCTTCGTCTACTAAAATCACCTCCACCACGGTTCCGAGTTTGACTCGAAGAACGTGGGTACAAGCGCAATAATACTGTTTACATCCTTGAACGGTGCTCTCGTTACAGAACTGATTCTGATCCACGATATCCCGCTGAGGCAGTAGAGGAACGGATGGCAGCTTCATCGAGATATGATTCAATTGCGGAGTGAGAACTCGCTCGGTTTCTTTAACTAGAAGACAAGTTGTTTACGATGTTAGGTACTATAGGTTCTCGTTGAAAGGACAATCTATATTATTATATTATGTCGTTGCATAATTAATCATGTTGGAGAGAACGCACGATACCATTAGCTCAATATGAAATATTTAACGATACTATCGTAATAAATGTTGCTAAAGGTACGCTTCGTGCGTTGCACGCGCGTGTACCTTGATTGAAGCCATACAAGCCGCTGCGATGGAAATGTGGATTGTCTTTCTTGTAAAAATCGTAAGTGATATAAAATTGATAATCTGGCTCGAGAATATTCGATTGATCGTTCTCGTCCATTGCTCTGAACAGTGGCACACTGATGCTACTATTCCCTTCCGTTCCCTCGTTCAAGCCGTTTATTCTCTGGAAAAAGGATGCGCGTTGGCCGCGTTATGCTCGAAAACGATCTCGATTACAAAACGCAGAAATCTCGTACCTTGTTCGGCTGATGGTTCGATTCGCGTTCGTAAGCGACTTTACCTTTAGGATCTTGTTTGCTCGCGTGATCGTATCGCAATATGCCAACTTGAAAAGCTTTCGTAAATCTTTCGTCGCAATCCATTAATCCTCGAACTCGAATCCAATAATTGTCTATGCTCTGGTTCGCATTGACCACGAAGTCGAATCTTTCGCCCGCATAGCTTACCAGACTTTGTCCTGAAACGAATGTTTTTGTTTTGAAACACGATTCGTGTCACGATTCTTTTCTATCGAATATGTACAACGCGGGTTTTCGTACCCTGGACCGGTTCGATGTCGCGACCGTCAGAACTGATCACGGTTATTATATGATCGTCGATGGACAACTCGATCGGACAATTGAGAAACTCTGCGTTGATCAGTCGAAATCTATACCTGGTATTCTGCAAAACAAATACATTACGTAAAATACAAGTTAAGTTGAAATAAAATGCAAGTTTCTCTGCAGCGATGATAGTATGTAGCATGCGTACGCGCGTGTACACGCATGTGGAACGTTTCTGTTTAGCTTGGCTTACCTGCTTGACGACGAACGTTGCCAAAGGCATTGCAGCGGAAGCGTTGTTTTTATCGTTCGAACCAGTCCGGAAACGACCCAGTCCATTAATCAGTATATTTGGCGGTTTATTGTCTCCGCCGGCGTAGTGATGATTTAAAAATTTATCGATTCCTAATTCATGGGTCCAATCCAAAATCAATAGGACGTGTTCGTCGACGTCGTACAAATCCTTGTGCCAGTTTATTATCGGGGGTGTACGAACGATCAATGGACCAAACACACCGTCGCCTCGTTGAAAACCTAAAAGAGCAAGGAGAGAAAGAGGGTGAAATTACCATTTAGGTAGAATCGAATCGGCGTGGAGCAAATACACGTGCAAGTGTACGTTGCAAGTATACCTAAATGCGAATGCCAGAAATGCGTGCCTGCCTCCGTAGCCAGATAGTCGTATCGGAAACTCGATCCTGGTGGAATTGGACATTGGGACACGTACGGAACACCGTCCATGTACGGTGTTTTCACGTGATGTTGGCCGTGCCAATGCATGGTGGTACTCTCGGAATGCAGTAAATTGATTACATCGACTATTATTCTGTCGCCTTTACACACCTATGGATAAACAGACATTTCGACACACCTGTAAACCGCAAGTAGGAAAATCGAGCTCCGAATACTATTAATCCTACGACCATCCGTGCCAAGTTGCTATACCTCTTGGCAATACTGACGGTATCAGAGTATCGCGAGGTTACAGAATAAAACCGATCAGCGATTCAGTTTTTGTAGAATTATTTTCGAAGACGCGTTCTCTATTTCTATAATTGTATGTCATTACTCGTAAACAAATAATGGCAGACACGTGGAAATATCTGTAAAGAATTTTTCCGTAACGTCCATAATGATTGTGACCGTATCGTATGGTAACGCATCGCGACGTACCGTATCGCACGGTAGATGGAAATTTATTACGAAGCTTCGCATTCACCTCGATACGCGGTCCTGGCAATTGTCGATTGACTACCAAAATTGATCTTCCGATGCCATCGGCCGGAACGCAGTGCATCCGAAAACAATCGGTAACGTTAAACGGGCAATCGTAGCACGCTTTGCTCATCGTATGATAAGCCTCTAGCTTGAAAATGTAATGACATTCCATCGGCGGAGCTCCGTCTTCGCAATTTCGTCGACAAGGATGTTTCCCCCAATCCAATTCGTCCGCCGCAATCGAAGTAACATGGTCGAGTTTGAAATCGTCCGGTGTCGTAATCATCATTTCTAAAATCAGCAACAATTCGCATGAAAACCATCGTACGATTCTTCGATCGCGCTACTGTACGACTGTTAAACATTATCGCATGTGCGTACAATAAATAGGCATTTGATGAGGCTTTCGCTGTTAGTTCCATCCACTCACCGCAAATACACACTCGGTGCAGTAGGATGGCAATTTGAATTGAAAGCTGCGCGATGCTTTGCCTCGATCGATTCGACATCCTGTGATCTGCAAATCACCCAAGCCCAAGATTCAGCTAGCTCGATAATTAGCCCCGATAATTTCGAATTCGACGAACAGTTCGTTTCGTTTGAACAATACTTGTTTTATTTGAATTGATAAACGGTGAGGAAGACGCGACGCGACTGTGCTGTTGCTGCTACCGCGATGAAAATTCTTCGTCGATAGAGGAAATTGTATTGTACAGTAGAATACGAATATCGAATACTGTAAGCGAAACGTTGCCCAATAAGAGGAACAACGTGTGTCAATAAGTGGGAAACAGAAACGCTTATCTAATCTGGATGTCGCGAAAAAAGAACGTTTAGCAAATGAGCATTTAAGAACTGAACGTGTTTCCCGTTTCGTGTTTCGCGTTTCGCGTTTCGCGTTTCGCGTTTCGCGTTTCATGTTTCAAGGTGTACCCGAAATTTTCCCCGTACATCTACGAGTATCCGATCTGCTTTTCTCACTGCCGCATTTCTGCTCGCGCGAGCAATCGAATCGTTCGAGAAAACTCGCGCTTATGTCGCGCGAAACGCGTAAATTACAGTATACCCGTGTGAATTATAAATTAAAGATTATACATTGTAGGCACAAGAAAGTCTTTTTTGTTTTCCAACGTTGTTTCTTTTCTATTTGATTTGTATTGTTGCATGCTGTACCGTTTCCCAAAAAGAGACAATAGAGAATCTAGTCGTATTGTCGTTAACTAAATATCACCTTTGTCTTCTCGTTCTTATTTTCATGTTTCATAACAAATAATCTCGTTTCTACAAGCAAAATGAAAAGACTTTCCGAGATGACGACGGGATACCCTGAATAATCACGAGGTGGGAAACTACGAACGATACTGTTGCTCGATCTGTTGCTCGATCTATTGCTACACCACAAAACTATACACTTTAGACTTTGGACTTGGACTTTCGACTTTCGACTTTCGACTATGGGCTTTGGAGTTTGGACTTTGGACAGAATCAAACAGTTTTAACAGTATCGCCGTTCTAGTCAAAAGTAACAATCTGGAAGTAAAAATCTCGTCGCAGTAAAGCGATACGCATTGAGCGATTCCGTTATTCTTATTAACGTAAAACTTTGAATATTTACTAAATTGCAATGACACTAGATAATCCAACGATAGAACACAATAAAGTCCCGAATCAAAGAGAAGCGGCTGAGCACGTATGATCCTTTGGGATTTCTTTGTCGTTGTCGTCGCTAACGTTACAGATGTGTTATACTTTATTGTCGAGTTAAACGCGATGATGTTCGCCGCTCCCTCGACCTTACGTTTTCTCGTATTAGCGCGCGACTATGAAAAATCAACGATGTTTTAAGAAAGACTGAATCAATGCAGCGCCATCCGTTTCTCTATACAGGAATTCCCTGGAGGTCACGCGTGCCCCACGAATCGCCACCGGTCCTCTTACTTTACCTGATTATCGTACATGTATAAACAACGATACAAATAACGTCACTCACCGTTCATCGTCGTATCAAGGGAATCCCCATAACCGTATTCGAACGGTGTTCGTCATTCCTTGTTGATTTGCAATTGCAAATTAGCTCTGGTATTTTAGTTTCTTCTTAGTTTGTTCGTATCACAGAGATATATACCGTAATTGAGTTATTACACGTAACACGCGTTATGCGTTGCATATCTTTTACGATATACATGGATATGTTTGGAATGCATAATTTTCGGTTCATCGTTGTCCATTTCTATACATAATAAATCATTTCAGTAGCTTTTTCTCTTCGACGCCGACAAATTACTACCTTTTACATTCTATGATTATAGAAATATACTAATATACAAGTACTAATATGTATAATATTCTCGAGTACGTGTGTACCTGTGTGCCGCATATGTCTCTATCTAAACAGCAGCAACAGTCAAGATTCTGAGAATGATTTTTCAACAGGAATGGATCGCGTCACGGTTTTTCCGGTACCATTACACGTGACTCGATCGTTATATGTACCGGTTTCTCAATTTCCGCAATGCATAATTAATAATTTAACGTCACGATCGAAAGATACAATCTGCAAGATAAATTTAATTGTCGATGCACAGGTTTGCTTGAAAACCTTATCGTTACGAATTTTGAATCAACACACTCAAATTGAAGTTTGCGTGTGTAACTGAAAACTGTAACTGCTTGTTACCGCGTTACCGTGTTACAGCGAGTGCGACTGTAACTGAAGGTATCGCGTATCTTCCGTACTGGTTTCAGTAATTATGTTGCTCGGAACAGGTACGAAGGAAGGTCAACAAGAATACGGTAAAAGCATATTATTGGCTAAACTAGTCATTTACCGTAATTAAATGATATTATCTGACAATCGGTATACACACGACCAAATCATGCAACATCTGCGAGCACGATGACTTGTATAACACAAAAATAAATGGGACATGAAGCATGTTGAAACAGCCCATCTTCTTCTCTATTTCATGCGAGATGATTATACGTGGAACCGAGATAGCTGTCTAAACTATCACCGGCGGCATCTCGGACCAGATAGATCTAGCCATGGTCGAACAGAAGGAAAGAAGGAAAACTGAAGAAATGTAGTTCTAACTTTACGTAAGATCATTAACCTTTGCGTAATAGTCGAGTGGACGAAGATGATAACGCATCTCGTTTGTTATCGTGCAAATCGTGCGCAAAGATGCGTAAAAACATTCCTCTCGATCACTTTCAATTGCTTTTCCGCTCCTTCTACCTATTACTGTATTTTAGTACACACGCGCGTCGCTACATATTGTATCATCTTTCCGTTCACGCCATAATACTATTACGTATGCATGTACTTGAACAGGTGTACACGTATACTGTTGTAGAGTACGCAACCGGTTAGTTAATGAATAGCGACACTTTTTAATATAGTTTAACAATAGCTTATTTTATTGCCGGCCTATCACGTATGTTCGTGTGTCGATGCAGTTCATAAACTTGACGCATACTTACGCATACACGTACAATCGCGTGTTTTTCCAGTGACATCAACGTGATTTCGGCTGTCACGACTGCGTCGATTCGTAATCTTCGTGTTTCAATGTCAGCTTACCTGCTTACTACCTATTTACTAAAGCTTGCAAGTACCTGCTCTCTCTCTCTCTCTCTCTCTCTCTCTCTCTCTCTCTCTCTCTCTCTCTCTCATTATCTTTGCGCACACGAATCGCGAACGTTGGGTCCGCGTTATTTTTGATCGGTGATTCTAATTTCTGAAACGAAAGGTTCAGTAATCGAGATATTTGATGGTTGAGAAATTTAGTTGTCCATTCAAATACTCGGTCGCTGTGATATTCGCTTATTGGATTAAATCCGTTTCATATTATTCGGAAAATGAAAAGGAAGCAGCGGCAATGGAAGGATACGCTCGTTTGCAATTATCGTATACGTATGTGATCGCGTGTTCTAATAGGGATGCGATGTAGCACAAAATATAAATAATAAATATGGAAGCCTCGTTTTTAAATTACAGATATCCCAACAGTTTATGAAATTTTTACTTGACGCGATCTAAAACGTAATTCTTCAATCAATGAAATTCCTGTTAAATTTGTATTTCCACTTTCATCGTTCGAATGTGTGCGCCCAATGAATTTGTGTGGCTTTCAATCATAAAACGTGTCGCAATGCAAACGAGATATACAGAATACTTGATTCTCACTAATCGTAGAAAGCTTGAGTTTCTGAAATATCGGTAACGAAGATCGCGACACGGAAATGATAATGGTAATATGTACATTGGCTGTCAAATCCAGTCCTACACCTCGTCTATAGTTTATCGAAGATCTCCAAGATGTCTGACCGCTTCACGACTTTCTTTCAGGAAAGTAGGAGTGGGATTGGATGATGCAAGTGGATTTCTATTGGTAATCCATTGGAATCTTCCAATCCCATTTGCAAGGCTTCCTCTCCGCCACTTGAAGCAAATTCCGAACAGAACCGCTGACACCATTGGACATTTCAGACACCAATGGACACGCTGGCCTCGGATGCTGCAATCCTACCATCTATAATTAGTATGTATCTCTGTCATTATCTTCGTACTACGGGTAAACATGACATGACATCGTCAAAGTGAACACGAAAAGTTAGAATTTGGCTAACGTTACGTATAAGTGAAAATGACCGAATTGATACAAGGACGGTGTTTGTTGATGTGCCCAGAAAGGGAACGTTGTATGTAAGTTATGAGTCGCATACCATGAATAGCATTGCTGTTAATGTTTATAGTTTTAAAGATTAACGGATACTATGTTAATATTACGAATATAAGGATTTTATTAATTTGTTGTTTAAAGGCGAGAGAGGAAAGGTTTACTGCATAGATTCGAAATTGACGAGAGTACCAAAACCTCTCGACAACCAAAAGCTGATCCTATGAAAACTGTAAAATGCTTTGGTCGTCCAGCGGCTGGATTGGTTATGACAGATCCGAGTCAATTGCGTCCGGCAGCTGTATTATTGACGACCATTAGACACTTGTTCACCAAGTATGATAAACTTTGAAATATTCTCGTCTATTCTCCATTGTATTATTGATTCTCTATTTTTTTTCGTTTTCTTTAACTTTTACTGGGTTACGCATGTTTCAGAGTAGCTACGCGAACAGACATCGACTGGATAGTAACATATGACTTTCTGTTCGATCGTCTAAGAGCAGTGAGACAAGATGTTGCCATTCAAAGAATAGATGCCACCGCAAGTATTTCAATCTTTGAACCTATTGTTCGATTCCTGATCTATTCTACGCAAAGGTATAATCGCATTTGTTGTCAATCCTTAGTATCGAATTGCCAATTTGTTTAGGAAACAATTACAGATTGTGCGATCGAAACATCTCTCAATTTGATACAACCATTAATAATAGACACCTTTTTGAATGTATATCGCATCTATTAATTCTTTACGACCAACGAGATCTAATGATTCGGACATTGGACTCCAATGTCGCCGTGAAGCAACTAAAATTAGATAATAATCGCGAGCAAATGGAAGCAGCATACATCCTTTTAAACATGGGGAATGTCGAAGCCTTAACCAGAGCATTGATGCTTCCTCTTCGTCTTAGGTACAATGAAAGAATGATCAGCACATTTCTCATTGTATGATGAGCTTTGTTACTCTATTTGTTTCTTTACAGAAAATCCACAAATGTTCAATTATCGATGAAGATATCGTTTGCCTGGTATTTAAAAAATTACGCACGCGTATGCAGCTTAATTTCACGACTTCCCCCATTATTGATATGCACAGCTATGATTAATATGACAAACGTTAGAAGGTGCATTATGTCTACTATAAACACTCTCTCTCTCTCTCTCTCTCTCTCTCTCTCTCTCTCTCTCTCTCTCTCTTTCCCTCTTTCGTATCTAGAATACTCGTTTGATAATCTTAAAACAATTTTTTTTTAGAACAGCATTGAGAATCATGAGTTCAGGATATAACAATAAAGTGCTCACATTCCCAGGATTAAAATTACAACAACTTTTATTGTACAGAGATATAGAGACGGTTCTATCAGATTGCGAATTGCATGGTCAAATTTCTATCAATCAGAATATACTATTTCAAAAAGCTACATTCAAAGAAGCAGCAGAACTGGTACGTGAAAATATTCATTTTTCAATTGAACGTTGTCAAAGAATTTCTATTTTCAGCAGTCTTTACTGGTTCGGATTTTCAATAATAACTATTCAATGCGTGGCTGCGAAAGTCTTAAATTTTCGAAATTAATTTTCTATTTCAGAAGAATTCCACAATATATTATACCCGGCAAACTATGCATAATTTTCTACCGTCTATTCTCCTGGAGTCTGTATAAAGAATCGTAAGGAATTGGAATTTATCGTGTCGCAGGCAAATTATGTGTGCGATCAACACAAAATGTACGAATGTTCACAAATTGAACACTTCAAATGTAGCGGTAACATTTAATCGGTAAAAAAATTTATTCCTACGGTAACATATAATGTTTAGTTTACAATTATTGCGAGTCACTTGATGAACTACTCGATGAATCTGTCGACATAACTTCAACATCCTCTGTTTCTTGTTTATGAGTGTTCATTGCTACGCTACCTTGTCCGCTTACCGACAAATGAATTTCACCAGACGGATGCCAAGCGAATTGATTAGCCTGCGACACCGGCGGTTCTGAAATAACAAGACAGGTGCAATCGATTCTATCGTATTTTACATGTAATGATAATATTCAATCGCTTTCTCTTTTCCAAATTCAAATTGATCTTGTTGCACGCACCTCCTACAGGATGCCCAGTTCTGTGCAAATCCGACGATATCCCAGGATGTGAACCAAGCATTTGACCGTTTAGAGGAAGATCGCTTAGTCGTCCGAGGTATCCTAATCTCATTTCAATATCTGCAACAATCGTGCTCAAGGTTGTCCGATGCTCGAGCAAACGTGCAGTAAACGGAAACAAAAGTTTAAGAAATTATTACCTGTCGGATATGGTCTTCTAGGATCTCCTTGTTGCCATGTTAATGGAGCGCAAATGGCATTCGACGCACTTATTCTATGCGCATACTTAATTAATTCCTCTGAAGGAACCGGTCGTTTATTGGCACGAGCGATCGATTGTAATTTCTGTTTGGCTTGATAAATGGCTGTAGCTAAAATTTGTTCAGCTTCTTTCAATTGCCGCTGCAGTTGTCGAATATCCTGATCTTGTCTTTCGACTTCTGCTCTAAGAGCATCCATTTTCAGATTAATTTTTGCCTGTTCATCTGCTCGATTCAGAGTTGCTTTCAATTCATTGTCCTTGGCTATCAAAAGATCTGTTAACTGAGCATGCTCTTCGCTCGATAGTTTCAAAGGTTTCTGTGCTATAGTATTTTCAATCATCTCTCTAAAACATTACAGCATGATAATACATTAAAATGTAATATACGTACGTATATCGGTACGTTTGTATAGCAGACAACTCGCTGCGTTGTCACATTTTTCTAGGTCAGACTCTACTTAACAGTAAGTATACAGTTTACTAAACGAATAACAGTTGTGTTTATTGAATTGGAAATCATTTTCTCTTCTTTTTTATCTTTTTTTCTTTCAGAGATCTTTACCGTGAATTCGATGTATTATTTTTTGAGAAAGGGTTATGTCTGAATAGAATTTTGTTTTCTTACTTTGCTATCAGTTCGATGTCATCTATGAGTGACAACAAAACCTCCCTGGTACTCTTACCCGATGCCATCCTGTTTCTTCGACAATAAATAGGAAAAATTAACGTCTTCAAGTTGTCAAGAACTCCGAATTCATAAACAATATCGCACGAATGTCAATACCGTCTATAATAATTCTGAAAAAAATCAATTTAATCCAGGATCACAAACTTTAGCATATTCAATTTATAATCGAGCGAAGTATATAGAAAATACAAATTATTAATTGTAGCGCACTATAATAGTATAATGACATTATTTACATATTTGTATATATCTCCAATAAAACAGCATCAACATTATACACGAGTGTACGATCTGTACGATAGAAATTACTTTGCTCTGAGTGGCTGTCGATTCACTACCGAGACAGAATCCAATGTGGATTGAAAGCGCAGTAAAGTAGTGGGGATGTGCGTGCCATTATAGAGAGTAAGAAAAGCGTGCAGGAGTAGTTCCTACTATTGTAAATACAATTAGTTAACCAAATTTCAAAGTGGAATTAGTTACGTCTTGCAAATGCTGTCATTTGTTTTTGTATACGATATCGACATTGTAGATTCCCCTGAATAATTCTTTAGCCTTGATTTAGTTTAATAATTTTTGCCATCTCCAACAAACGCGTTGCCAAGTGTCGAGCTTCGAGTATCAAAAACTTAGCAACTGACCAAGGACGCCATTTTAACTTTTATATTTTGAATACGAATAAGTTGTAGAGATTATTTTTATCATAACATTATATGTGAATAAGAAGAGCAATTGTTTAAGCCATAGAGTTACAGCAATGTTTTTAACATTTATGCGAATTAAAATATGTTTTCCATTTTGGCAACCGTGAACGGTACGGGCTCCTAGTTTCGAATACAATTTGTTTATAAAATTTATCGTTTATTGATAAAATTGTCAATTAGGAAAAGCTAAACAATTGTCTGGTAAGTCATACAGTACGTTTTAGGCATTGTTTTAGAAATTTCGTGTTATTAAAAATCTCCAACCTCTCATAAAAAAGTCCCTAGGCGTTTCAGAAAAGTTCTCTGGATATTTCTCAAAAAGGACAAGCGAGCAATTGAAATTAAAGTTACATTAATATTGGTCATTATGGTGAGCCAGCTTCGCATAGGTCTGAACCGAAATCTGAAGAAATACTTTTAGAAAAATTGAGACTGGAAGAGAAATTATTCCAAGTTCCACTTCGTAGCAGTGAATATCGTTATTTTCTTGTAGATCAAATTACAATTTAATCTACAATTATGACATATTTAAATCAGCCTGATTACGTGCGTTACGTTTGTAACTGTGGATCTTTGAAACCGATATCACAAACTTATTTCTGTAGACACTGTTCGAAAATACGGTGCGGCTACTGTAACTGTCAAGAAGTAATTATTCGATATTTATTGTTTAACGTTTTTGCTTTTGTCATTCACCTTTTTATATGTGTAATCCGTTTTACAGATCGACACACATTACTGTCCTAATTGCATGGAAAATTATCCATTTGTGGAAGCACGACTCAAGAAGAATAAGTAAGTGAAAGTTGCTTAAGAGTATTTTTTCCTTGAAAAAAGAATCCTTTATTGGATTTTACATTGATTTAAATGTTATGTTAACAGATGTTCGAACTGTTTTGAATGTCCTTGTTGCTTTCATACCTTGTCTACGAGAGCAGGGCATGTGCCCTTCAAAACAGTGCCTCTCAAAGTAGAAGAATCCAAAGATGCTAAAACACCGCCAAAGAAATTTTACTATTTATTTTGTTCGTTGTGTAGATGGACTTCTAGAGATGCTGGTATTCCTGACCAAACTGTTGGTATGTAGCCAAAGCATATGTTATGCATAATTTGTAATTAAATTAAACAGTCTTGTACGAACATGTGTTTTATTTAGCTACTGGAGGTTGGCCTGAACAAGAAAATCCACATGCAGGACGAATTAATGCCTTGATTGATTATCATAAAATATTGGCTTCCATAGAGAAGCAAGAATGGGAGAAGAAGATCCGACCAAAGTGTCCTTCTATGCATGTAAAGTATTTTCTTACAACCTTTATTTTGAACTCTTGTTTTACTGTCAAAAGTATGTATACGATTTATATTATTCGACTCTAGCCTTATTCTATAATATCTTTGGCTCGAAAACGGATTGTCTATCCTACACATACCCCAGGTAAAAACCAATCCAGCGATCAGCCTCCACCATCTATTGCTAGTGAAAATGTGGAAGAACTGCCGGCAAACATTTTTACAGATCCAGTGGATATAACTAAAAGTAAGTAGTCATTTAGAATGAGATTACATTGTGAAATTCTGTAAATTCTTTTGAAAATAATTATCTTAAATAGTTACCACATTGGAACAAAGATTACAACATTTGGAGGTGCAGGCGGAAAACGTGAATGAATTACGTCCGCAGCGCCGAAAATATTTAGTTAAGAGATCACAACGTTGCAGAGCATGCGAGCATAGTGTTAATAAACCAGATCTCTGCCCACAGTCCACCAAGTTTAAGATTCAACTTGCTGCATAGTGAGTACACAATATTTTATACATATTTTTACCATTTACTTAATTCATACATCTACGCCATAGTTATCATGTACCAGAGGTGAGAATTGTTACTTGCGAACCATTGAGACCAGGTAAAATCAGCGAACTGCTTTTGAAATTTTGTAATCCAACTCAGCATCAAACTCAAATAACACTGCTGCCATTGGATACATCAATGACTCCTGTTGAAGTTACATCCGAGAAAGAAGATGCGAAAGAAGAAAATGTGCAACAGGTAAACGTGTTTGATTTATTTCATTAAGAGGAAGATTGTTTTGTTCCAAGCAGCGCAATGGTAGAGTTAGAAATTTGAGCTATACCTTGAAAAATTGTTCCGACTATTCTGATAGGATTCCGAGTCCCCAAATTTATTGCCGTTCGTAGTACGGCAAACGCCTATTGCGGAAGAAATTAAACCCATATACGTTACTCCGAACGCGGACGTACTTTTGCCTCAGGCTTCTCTGATACTTCCACCTAGAGATGACGCCGCTGAATATGATGATACAGGCGACACTCATAACTTTCAAGATGATCCTAAGTATGTATTTCCGAATTTTTGCGACTAGCATTTTTAAACACTTTTTAATCTCGAATCTTCCACAAAGGCTTGTAGTTTGGCGAAAGGGTAATAAGACAGTAATAAAAATCCATGTAACTCCATACAAGAGTTTGGAGGGAAACAAAAAGAATGAACCAATCATTATTGGATTTGTTATGCAGTACGAACATGTGAATACAATCACAACTCTAGAAAATAAAACGCCTAAGAAGCTGGATTTGAAGGTGAAGCTGTATCTCACTCCGGGAAATATTGTCGGTAATGCTTAATACAAGTCCGATTTTTAGTAAAAACTATTTCAGCATTAATTATCGTAGCTTTCATATTATGTAATTTGAGGATAGAAAAATAATGAACTAATTTAAATCTATTCACCTTTAGAAATATTAACGTATTGATATTTATTAATATTCTTTTTTAATGAATTAATTATCATCGTTTTATGACATAAAAGATGCATCACGAAAGAGATAGATTTGTGAAGAAAAAGAATAAAGAAATATATATGTATATAGAAAAGAATGCGAGAAAATATTTCAATCTTTCCTTTAGCAGTAAGAAATATCTAGGGTGTAGGAGTACGCCTGAACTGTGTTATCTATATATTAAACGCCAGGAGGGTATAAAAATATAATGCAGCGATATATTTTTAAATATTTATTTTTGAAAGATAATAAAGCACGCATAGAACCATCATTTACAGCCTGCGTCCACGACGACCGCCCTTTCTACGCGTAGAGTCAGATGGAATAGGTGTAACATCTTCTATACGGCCAATTTTCATACTAGAACGAGCTAGAGCGCGTAAAGCAGACTGTGCACCAGGACCAGGCGTCTTTGTCTTGTTTCCTCCAGTAGCTCGTAGTTTAATGTGAAGTGCCGTAATTCCAAGGGATTTGCATTTCTCTGCTACATCCTATCAACAATTAATGCAAATATTACAAACATTCATATATGACCATTACAAGATGTTTTATAGATTTATCTATAATGTATGCTCCCAGATAAAGAAATGCGATACATCATATAAACGACTCATTTCCATGGGAAGGGAGCAGCTTAGTATTCCACAAACATGAACACACCTAGAGTCAAGAGATGAACATTTAGGTGCTGCCTGTATGTGGATAAATCAAAGCGTAGAGTTTTTTCAAATAGAAAGCAATTTACCTGAGCAGCAAGCATAGCAGCATATGGAGAAGCTTCGTCACGATCTGCTTTAACTTTCATTCCACCGGTAACTCTGGCAATAGTTTCTCTGCGAACATTTTCGGTAGACGTATTTGTACTTGTACAGTACTAATTGTTCATGCGAAAAATTGTTTCAAAACGTACCTGCCCGAAAGGTCGGTTACGTGGACGAATGTATCGTTGAAACTTGCAAAAATATGTGCAACACCAAAAACAACTTCTCCTTCGCGTAGTTGAGGTCCAAGAGAGACTTGGACTTCCTCCTTTTGTACCTTTCCCCTTTTTGGTGGCATCTCTGTCGAAAATAATATTCAATGAATGGCTTGTACGTACACTCTCAGAACGATCGCATTTAAAGTTCTGGTTGATTATTCGTGTAATTGTGATCGCTGGATATAAACAGTGTGGGGTTACTTTTAGGTTATGTCTTGACAAATAGCGTCCATAATGCACACGACTTTCATGACATCAATTTCATCCAATTACATCTTAATATTAAATATTAATATGATCGATATATTAATAGATACAGGTGCAAATACATCCCCTCTGTTTATTCAAGCCATTATTTTTTGCATAATATTAAGTTTTTTGGTAAAATACCTGTAAATTGTATTTACCGAGCACTCCCCGACACAACACGAACAGGGCAGGAAGTCTAAAAGGAAAAGAAGATGCGTATCTTCCGGCGCGCGATTGTACAATTCCTAAAATCGATTTCAAAGAGTAATCGACAGCGCGTTTCGATAGCAGTATCGATAGTCGTGGTCGATAATCTAATTGTTGTAGACAAAAACGAAGAAACGTCTGAATGTGCGGCAGAATTTAAACAGTAATGCCTGAAAGAACGATATAATAACAAGTCGTATAAAATTTCATGAATTGAATATTGTGTACTTGAAAATATAGTTTTATTATGTCACACACATAACAGAATGTTCTTGTACGTTTTACATATATTTTCTACGAACATATATGTACAACACATATTATTGATTCATAACGAATTTGGACATATTGATACAAGATGTCGTTAATTCATCCAAAATCGGACAGATGCAATAATGCTCATGCGCAGTTGAATAAAGGGTTCCAGCGCTATATTCACGAGAAGAGTGACCTATGTAAGTAGGTATTTGTACATATGTAGATTATCTCTTTCGCTACTGTAGATTTTGATTCGTCGACACGCTTTTCGCAGCAGATTTGTCCGATCGAAATACTGGGACGTATCGCTCACGTTCGTTATAATTATTTCTGCCAAGATTTGCCGGTCGCATATCATAGATGGCAAAAGTTTGTCGAAGTTTGTCGAACGTCGACAGAAACAGTCGAAAACAGCGCCTGTACGTTCAAAGCGCCTATAACTGCGTAGATGTATACAGATGACTGCAATAGACGCCAACGGTAGTGAAAGAGTTATAAAAGAGATCCAAGTTCCTGGTTTCTGGTCTAGAATGCTCGGTGTTAATGGCGTATGTTAACATCGTTCATTTCTATTCGCCATCGCTGGCTGGAACTTTAGATTGCTTTCGACAGCTTTAGGCTGGGATAGGAACCAAGATATCGTCGGTGGGGGGTTGTCGGGACTGGTCGGGGCCGGGATGGCGTTTTGGTCGCCACCTAGCGGTTAGCTGGCAGTCGTATCAGCGAGGTGCAGGCGGAGGTTTGCTCGCCATATTTGTTGTTGTCGCCGATGGGGTAGGCTAACAAGAGTTTTCGAGCAGTTAGTGCAGTGGTAGTGTGCAATCTCGACGTAAGTTAGTCGAATTGTCGCGTGCCCGCGTCGGGTTGAACCTTTGCAGAAGTTACCGCGGACACAGTGCGAAATGTCTCTTACATAAAACTGGTGGGGCACTGGTGGCTCAGCTGTCCTACTCTGTTGTCGAGTGCGCGATTCTATGTGTGTATACATATAACGCGCGTATACATATAAACTGTGTTTGTGTACTACTCCCCATTCTGTTCTGGTTCGGTACTGTTCGTTCGGTGGTGCTGGTCATAGTGTTGTAGTAGTAGTAGTAGTAGTAGTGGTAGTGTAGTAGGTAGTAGTAATAGGTGGTAGGTGAAGGAAAAGAAGAGGAGTGGTGTGAAGTGCACCAGTGACGGAACGGTAAACTCGTTAGAGAGGGTGAGGTAAGCAGGAAAAGTGTACTGAATTATACGCGCGTATTCGTGTATGCATTGTATTCTACATATATGTGTGCGTACGAGTGTGTACATATACGGATACGTCTGCGTACATGTATATGTATATTCATCCCTATCCTTTACTGGCCCCTCTCTCTGTATTCGTACGTGTGTACGTATATGCTACACGTATGCGCGAAAGAAAGGTGTGAAAGGTTGAACAGCAAGACCGAGTCTCAAGAAGTGGTGGATGTAAGAAACGGAGAGAGGTTGTTCTCTCCCCTTAGCGGGGTCGGGGTCGGGGTCGTCGCACGTTCTTGGCGTGGGTCTGTCGACCCGCCAAGGTCCCTATGCTCGCGTCCCTCGTTCCTCGACGATCTACGCCATCCCTATTTCGAATTTCACCTTGTCCTGGCGTGACTCGCGTCATAGCAGAGCCTACTTAACCTAACATAACCTAACCTAACCTAATTACACGCGGCCGTCTGTTTAACATTCGATGATTCCCGTCGGCTAGCACTCCTACGATCGAACTCCTCGACCTCGTTCTACGAAGTAAATAAAAGGATCGGCTCGTCGATTTCTGCAGACGCGCGAACTTGAGTGAAACATAAAAACAGATCCTCATCTCGCGAGGGAAAAATCAATATGCTGTTCAAACATTGTAGCGACGCGAATCAGCTGTTCTTGTATCATCCAGCGTTCCGATGATTTCCAACTGTTTTCGCCGGTGTTAAATTCGTTCCGTGTTCATCCGTTCCAAGAGATGTTTTTGTTTTCGAATACGATTCCGAATTATATTTCGAGGAACGGTATTTGGACGTTGGCGGGCAGATATCACCTGGTTTTATTCTACGGTGGCGGTTGGCCGTTTGATGTTGTGGCTGTATACAGATATCGGTTACTGGGAAGACCGGATTTATTTGCGCACATTGGTCTAGTTTTATTTATATTATCCGCCGTAGGATAGTTATTTGAAAGAAAATTCGAAAGTGAGAGGTATACGTTAGAAATTCAACTCGATGCGGCTTTACGCGTGTCGCGACGGGTTGAAAGTGACCAAACTGAGCCAGTCGCTAAGTTAATAAAATAGATGTTCGTTTTCAGTCAACTTGATCGTAAATCGTCGACTAGAGTTAATAAAAGCAGTGGTTACCGACGGCATGGCTGTCTCCGGTGACAGCAGTATAATAGGGGGAGGTAATATCAGACGCCGTGTCGGCGGTGGCAAAATGGTGGTCACGAGCATCCTCCCGAATTTCTCAATTAACGTTCGCGCCACCGAGTCGTATTCCTATTGAAAGATTTTCGAAAACCCACCTCGATGCATCGACTGTTCTTCCACCCGTATACCTATTTATCCCACGGCCACCATTCCGCGTTTTTAGCTGGTTGCCCTGTTGCATGCGTGACCTACTCGGACTGTTTACAGTTGAAAACCGCAACTAGATTAATTCGGTCGCGAGGATACAACAGCGTTCTTTTGGTGTTGGAGCTATCGAACGCGAAGAGCGATTAGATTATTGTCCGTATTATAAAATACACTGTTATAAATAGAGATATATTAATTGTTTATACGGCTATTTTGGCCATCTTAATAATTATACGATAAATAAATTGCTATACTATAGATTCAACATATATGTATATAGTATGTGGATCAGGTTGGCCGCAATTCTACGCGGCATATTACTTTTGGCTTTTACAATTAGTCGCCTGTTGTACGTATTAGTAGTGTAGTTAATAAAATTCACGATCGCAACCGTTTTGCGGTACGGAACGCTAGTGTTCCGTAACAGGGTTCATCGGAGAATTAGATCCCGACAGAGTCACCGATCGAGCAATTCTGAATTGTGGTGGTGGTCGAATCGTGGGATTCGGTATGCGGAGCAAACCTCGACCCTTAATCTTCTCTCGGGTTGAACAATCAGCCTGTCGTTTTCTAAGTTTACCGAACGAATCGAATAAGAGCAGATAAAGCATGTCGACCGAACACCTCGATTTGTTACTGGGGCTGAGAAAATAGGTCGTAAAATTAGCTCGAAAAAATGGCTGGTTGCCGAGCAGCGCGAGCGTTCGTCGTCCGAGGTTAAATAATCGTTTCTGTTATCCAGCAGGCGGTGGCGATCGGCGCGGGGGGAAAACGGTGCCGGGTTATCAGGTTTTTCTTGAACGGTGTCGTCGTTTCGTGATTGCGGTGGGACCGTCGTCGAAGGGTAAACGTTGCTTTTTTGGGGGGTGGGGAGGGGGGGGGGGGGGGAGCGCGCAGTGTCGCGCGTGTCGATTCCTACGATAATTAAAACTGGCGGGCAACCTGGCTCGATCTTCCGTGGCGGTGGGTGGTAGCGGCGGAGGAAGGCGCAGCGGCAACGGTGCGGCAGCATCGGCATCGGCATCTGGAGGTGGGGGCAGTGGCGGAAGAAGCGGGGGTGGTGGCGGTAACGCCGGAGGTGGCGGCACCGGTGGAGGCAGAGCTGGCGGTGGTAGTGGTAGCGGTGGCGGATGGAATAGAGGCGGCAACAATTCTGGCGGCGGGGCCACAGCCAGAGGGCCGACCGATGCGTCCCCCGGACCCGGGACCGTCGAGGACGGTACCGGTCAGCACGGCGTCATAATCGACTGGGAGGGGACCGATTGTACTGATCGTTACTCTTTCGAGGATTCGGATCGTTTCGAGGAGGACTCCCTCTGCAGCTGGAGCAGCGAGCCGGAGTCCCTTTGCAACAACTGGAGGGGATGGCGGAAATCCACCTCCGTGTTCAACATTGTCCCCGGCAAGAAGAACGCCGAAGGTGAGTCCCTTTTCTAGTACACCTGTTTCGTAATGTCTGTCTACCTCTGCACCGTCTACGTTGATCTCTTTTCGTTCAATGACTCATCCGTGTCTCGAGACACGTTGTTCATTCAATGCGGTTTGCGCGATACAGAGGGATCGACGGTTCAACAATTCGGGAACTGCTTCTGCAATTCTGGCCATCGTCTCGGGATTAATTAGATTAAATCAGATTTTTAGGCACCGTGCAGCTCCGCGCGTCATAGCATTATACATAATATTGTACGTAGAACCTCGATTATTAACACGTTGATTTATATATTTGAAGAAAATTTTGATTCTCGGGGGTATCGGTAACGTCTTACAACAACAAATGAAAAGAAATCTTGGACACATAAGGGAAAGTAATCAGTAGTGCTCCGGTGCTTGGTGGCTCGGTAGCTGCGAGATTCCTCGGACGGAGTCGAGGAGATGATCGCGGAGGAGGTCCATTATCTTGGGCGAGTAAGAGGCATGCGTTGTCGTTGGCGCTGCAGCATTGTAATTCTCGTGTCTCTATTTAAGCGTCGTCCGAGACAGTCGCGGCCGTGTGTGACGCATACAAATTCCATACCTCGTTGCCTCGAACAAGCAAGGTTAATGATTTCCACGTCTACTCGATTCATCGCTGCGTTATCCTGCCTGCTGACTCGATCTTACTCGTCTCCTCGTTTACCAGCGTTATCTCGAGGTCACAGTTTCTGAGTAATCGCTCACGATCTTTTCGTTTTCTCGTAACAACCCCCGTCATCGTTCTTTGGAACGTTCCCATCCCTCTTCCGGTTTCTCGTCGTCGATGACAATTCAACGGATCGTCCAGAGGCTGCCGCGAATTTTATCCGGTAATTGCAACAACCGGTTGTTGGACAGTACTTTCTTCCCTTTTGACTTCCTTTCTTCTTCCCGTTCACGGTAGCAGAAGAAGGACAGGATCGAGACTACCGGTGAACGCGAATGTCGCGTTACTCTTAATTGTTTATAGCTGTCGCGAGCGCATGTTGTTGCAAAGAAGAGTCGAAAGTAGACGACGGTGCTTCGTTATCGGCTGATTCGCCATTAAGACTAGAAATTAAGCAAACATTCGATGCGTCGACGTTGACCCGCGACAAAAACGTATCGTTTTTGTTTACCATCTGTTGTTTTTGTCTACCCTGTTCAATTCGAACGGGAAATATCGTCGATCACGGATCGATTTGGGCCAGACCAAGACTCTCGAATCTGGACTCGCGATTGGTAGCGATACGGGAGAGTGGATAGCGGGCTCGAAGTCGTTCCCTACTTCCATATAGAGTCGCACAGGGGCAAACAGGCACCTAAACGAAGGCAACGGAGCTGCGTGTATGTACTCCGGGCGGTCCTGTATGCACGAGCACGAATACGAGCATGAGAAGAGAGAGAGAAATTTCACTCGCTTCTTCTCCCGACCGTGGATCCTTTCCTTTTTCTCCTCGGTCCTTGCTCCATGCCAGAGCGATCAAGGCCGAGAAAAAGAGCAACCGAAGCCGGCCACGAGAATCGGAGGGAGGAAACGCATCGTACTCGCTCTCGTTTGTGCCCGTGCACCCGCACTCACACCCGTACCCGACATAAACATCCTGCTCTCTCTCTCTCTCTCTCTCTCTCTCTCTCTCTCTCTCTCTCTCTCCCTCTCTCTCCCTCTCTCTCTCTCTCTCTCTCTCTCTCTCTCTCTCCTCCCTCTCTACGTGTGTGTCTCTCTCACACCTCCTTCCCAGATTTCGAGCGTCGTAGTCGGCCGCCAGATTTTATCATTGCGAATAATTTATCGGAAAGCCAGTTGTTAATTTACGCGAATTAAACGGATTTACGAGCGTCTGGACGGTTTATACGATGCCCTGCTGACTTCGAATCGCGGCCAGATCTCGGCCATGGAACACTAACTTCCAAAATCATTGATAAATATACCACCTTTCGTCATATATAACGCTTGTCGACGTAGGTACCATCGACGCTGTTTGTTTTTTTCGATTAGGATTGTCCCAAAAGGTACTCGAAAAATCCGATTAAACGCATTCTCGTTAACGCCGTGAACCAATAGAAAATAGTAAGTTTTAATGTTTAACACAAAGAACTGCGTTCTGGGATAATCCAATATTGTTAGTAGAGCGCGAATTCGTAGGACAATGATGGCGAGCACAAAACTCCTGGAGATATATATATGTGTATATATAGGTAATAATAAATGTAATTGTAGCTAATAATGACCGTGTGTTCGGAACATGGCAACTATTAAATAATGTCAGATCGGAAAGGTTAATACACTCGGATATTTTGGGACGATGGCGGTCGTAACGGACGTGCTATAAAATCCGCGCGGTTATTTTCAGCCATTCAGCGGGGCCATTTATGACGGCGAGGGAACCGCGTATCATCGCGAGCTTCAATTTCCCATAGACGAGTGCCGTACTTTGCATAGGTATCAAGAGAAAAAGAGAGGGAGGAAATAATTTTGCTGCGTGCAAACGTCAGGTCGCTGACAGTCCATATTCCTCCGCTATTTGTCTTGAAAAACTTGTAAAACAGCCTATCACAGTTACGAAGGAATCTATCAATCTATACAGTTTACAATCGATGAACACCAAGTTGCATTAGTTTGAAATCGCAGAACTAGGACGAGTTGCATAGAAACTAATGGTATGGACGTAGTAGGGTATTCCCAATTCGAGCGAGGAAGGATTTTGCTCTTTCGCTCCGTCGTCGTAGTACGCGTCCGCGTTAATGAAACCGGAACGACGCATCGCCATGACGAATCGCTGGCTGGAACTCGACCCGGGAACAACCATGAGCGTCCTCTTTTCGCGAGAAACGCGACAGTCAAACCCTGTTACGAGACACGCAGTAATTGGAAACGGCCGCGGTCGTTAGCGCAACCGGAGATGCTCGTGCAACCGATCCGCGGATAGAATCGATTAGAAATTCGTTGCGTTTTGTGTCGATTGTCGAAAATATCGCGCGGGAACGAACAGCGTTCGTGGACGCTGCAACATCCAGCAACATCGACCGGAGCGAAACCCTTTCCTTCGGGTTCTCTCTCTGTCTCTCTTCCTCTTCATCTCTCGGACAGCCTTTGCCACCTTCAAGCAACGAAGGTTAGGAATTTCGTCGATCTCGGATTCGGAATTACCTCGGAAAACGACAGTTGCTCGAGTGCTAGGAGAAGGACTGACAAAGCCTGCCCGAGGAAAGTCGGCTTCCTTCCCATTTTCGGGTTACCGAGCGACAGCGCGTATAAATCACGTGTGGCCATGGCACGTTTCTAGTTCCTTGGCTCCACAGTGATTGATGCCGATTGGCGGCACTCACGCTCGCGTATCCAACAACCCGGTTAACGAGATTCCACCGAGGAAACGATACGTTGGTGTATCGTCTAGCTTCCGACGCAATTAACGATACCCCTGGCTAGTTTCTTGCTAGAGCTCTTCATCGAGCTGTTCGTCGACCCTTCTCCGAGTCGTTCTCGAGAACTTTCGGAAGACTCCTCTCGAGTCGAGTCGTTCGGTCCGACGAATTTGTAGGATCGCTGGAAGAGGAAGAGGAGAGGAGAGTCGGATCAACGATCTACGCTATTGTTTGAGGACCGATCGTTGATCGTCGATCGTCGATCGTCGATCGTCGATCGTAATCGCTGCCGCTCGAAATATCGAGTCATAAATTCAATTAACCTGACGAACATGCATCGGGTTTGTTTGCGGAGCCAGGCATCTGAATTTCGATACACCGGAAATATTAATCAGTCGTTGTTTTCCCGTGGGTTTGCTATCGAAAAGAGAAGCAAAGAGGCTTTTGCAATGGACACGCGCGTCTCTATTACACGCCGCGAAATTATCATGGAAGAACGGAGCCTTTTCCCTTAACGATTCACAACTCTCCTCGCTTGTTCCAGCTCTCTTCTTGTTACATTCTCGACGCTCCTTCCCTCTTCGTCCCTTCCACGTTCCAGTAGATGAGGTTAACTACGGGAGAGTCGAAACGATCCAAAGGAAAGCATTGTCGATGGTATCGATACCCGAAGTAACCAGCGATTCGGACGGGTCAGCTAGGAACAAGGAGCGCAACGCTGCTTTTCGAATGTGTCGGACGTGTGCATCTTATCTTATTCTATCCGTTAGATCTGGATATAAGGCAGCACGGAGGTCCAAGTTTTTGTCAGACACGTTATCCCTTAATTTATGACTGGTCTCGAGTCGGCCGATGGTAACGCGGTAAGTCGGAATATTACGCGGATCCGTGAAGCCTCGAGACTCGACTGGCGATGAACAATGACCGGTGCATTATGCAGGCGCTGGGAACGCGGACGTGGCTCTGGACGTAGACGCGGGCACGGCCGGTATGAACGTAGATGCGACGCGCGCACCCACGCATTCCTGGCCTGTTTATTCAGCCGGGAGAAGAAACCCGGGATATACATATATACATGTATGTACTTACGCGTACGACGGTGGCGCGGGAATTCCTTTGGGGAACTGGGCCGTCTTGCTGAAAGAAACGACGGACAAAGGGGGTAGATTGAAAGGATTGGAAGTAGGGGCGGCTGAAGGGAAGCGAAAGATGCAGGCCAAGGAGGTGGATTGCCACGGGATGCGCGCGAGGGTGTACCATGCGGAGTAGATGGATCGTTAACCACGTAAGGACCCGCTGAATTCGCAGATTGTTCGCCTAAAAGTATTTTCCATTGCTCGATAATATAGAGTCTTCTTTGCAATTAGCCAATGTGGTCAACGATTATGTTTACAATTTTTTGCGTTCGACATTTTGGATCGTTCAATAGTTTGGTACATTACGAAACATTTGGTAATTCAAAGCGTTGGCTATGTTGGAGCCGAGGTCCCACGAAATCTGGATTTCATCTGGACACGTGGTACCGTTTAAAAACGAGTCTTCTTAACACGTTGAGCGCGGCGCCAATATTTCTGGCCTTTCCGCTCTGCCGGCAGCGAGCGGCCGCCAAGCGGTCACCTCTAATGATGCGATAATGTAAGATGATCAGAAAAGGTTGTCACATTTTGTTACATGTGTAAATCCCAGCCACACTTTTGTTTAAAATGCTTTAATAAAGCTCATTAAAACTATATTTGACTACATTTCATTCAGGCGACATTTATTTTTTAACTTTAATACTGCCGGTTCCACCGGACCGATGTGGGCATAACGAAAAGTCTAACGCCGGTACCTGGGGACCGGTGCCGTCCCGGAGAAAAGTTCAGCACCGGTCCCCAGGGACCGGCGCCGCGCTCAACGTGTTAATTGTTAAGGTCCTTGAGTTGTCCAATAGCGATAGCGGAGCGCATCTGGTCGCATAGCTCTCTAGAACTCTCTCACTTTTCGTCCAAAGCGTTTCTCTTTCTCGTCTTACAACCGGCGACGCGACATCGCGTTATCGTCACTTCGGCTAGATCGCGTTCGTCAATTAACAGCTTTCATGTGTTTTCCTATCGCCAATTTCGCTGCGCTTTATGGGCCCGGTGATCGTTGTTTTTGGAACATTATTCAAATAAAATGAAAAAATAAATTTTGCATCGGCCGGGAATCGAACCCGGGCCGCCCGCGTGGCAGGCGAGCATTCTACCACTGAACCACCGATGCTCTTGTAATGCTTCGTTTTCAGGGCAAACCAATAGACGTAGGTCCATCGTGTTCAACGGCTAACTTTTTCCTATAGATACGCGTAAATTGGATCAAAAATCCTCCTCTTCGTAACTATTCCATTTTCCATAATTTTATATTGCTGATTATTATTTATGTTAAAAAGAATAGTGTGAGCAGCGTATAGATCATTTTCTCGAAAAGAGAAACACAAAAAAGAAGCAAAGAGAAAAAAAAATATATATATGGAAAAAAATTGTTTTTATTGTGGTTTTTGTGTTGTGGTTTTTGTCGAGTCTTTTGATGAATTTACTCCATCTCGTCTTCTTGAAGATGTATTTGTGTCTTCCTAGTTGGTTGGGAGCAAGTGTTTCTTCTGGTAGCGCTGTCGTGAAGATTAGTGCTCGGTGATCGCTGTTGTAGTGCGCGGTTGGGATTTTGTTGAGGTTGAGGCCTGTGAGTTGAATTCGTTCGTCCGTGATGCAGAGGTCGAGGAACGTGTTTGCACTGGGGAAGGTGGCTGAGTCTGGCGGCGTTATTCTTGCTCTGTATGTTATTGCTGCTGAGGTTTCCCATTTATTAAGCATGGAGCCTTTTTTATTTGTGAGTCTATCGCCCCAGTCAGTGTGTCTGGAGTTCAGGTCTCCGGCTAATATGTAATAGTTATTATGGGCGTTTAGTTTGAGGCTATTGAAAAGATGGTTGAGTTCAGTTATGTAAATGCTCTTGTCACTGTTATTGGCGTATGCTGCGATGATGTATAGGAATTTATTGTGCGTTAGCTTGATTTTCGCGATGCTGTATTCGAGTATGCAGTTGTTTGCGGATGATGGGGTGTATGTTGTTTCGAAATTTATATTGTTTTTGATTATGATGGCAGTGCCGCCTCCTTTCGTTGCGCGGGGTCTGTCGGTTCTGATGATGTTGTAATTTTTGAGTTGGATTTTGTGCTTTTTGTTGAGTTTGGTCTCTGAGATTAGGGCTATGTCGATACTATGGGTATTTAGAAAATTGAGGAGGTCGTAGCGTTTGTTGAGTGCTATTAAGGAGTTGACGTTGATGGCTGTGATTTTTAGTTCGCGTGTTTTAGGGGTGTTGGAGGGTGTATTAATCATCGTGGAGGTCAAACGCTTCGTATAATCTGTTAATTTTGTTGGCGTTGCTATGTATTATTTGAGTAAGGGTGCTTAGTTGCGCATTGATGGCTAGGGTTATTGTTTGTTTTAAGTGATTCATTATATTGGCCATATCGAAGTTCTCATTTATGTCTGTGAGCTTGGGTGCGCTTTGCGGGGTACGGGGAAAGAGATATTGTGCAGAATTATTAGATGAGTGCCATGCGTTTGGTATCGGTGTTGATGGTGGCGGTGAGCTTAGTGGATTTGCGTTTCTGTATGTAGGATTATTTATCTGCTTGTTTGAGGATACGGATTCTTTTATGTCCGTGATTCTTGTTTCTCTTTTTTGTTGGCGAGTTTGCGTTTGTTCCTTCTTGTGGTTTAATGCGAACTGGTAGAAGGGGCACCCTCTATATGAGGCTGGGTGTCCGTATGACTCGCAGTTTATGCAGTATATCGAGGTTTTATCTGCATTGATTGGTGTTTTGCACTCTCCTGGGCCGTGGGGGTGGATACATTTAACACATCTATACCCGAGATTACAGTTGGCACTTGTGTGCCCTAGTCTTTGGCATTTTCTGCATTGGTGCAGTTCCTTTTTGCGCAGGGGCTCCCATAAGATGGGTTGGTGTAAAATTGATTTAGTTTTTATTAGCTCGGTGGGATTACTGTTGTTTGTAAGTTGTATGAGGTAACTCGCCAGTTCCGGCTTTCTCTTATTTAATGCTATTTTTGAGACTTTGACTATGTTCGTATTTGGGAGGCTTAAACTTTCTATTTCGTTACGCACGTCTACTTCGGTGAAGTCGCCGTTTACGCCTTTTAGTATGATGTTTTTTGGTTTTAAGTGTTTCGGCGTGTATGAATAGAATTTTTGATGATTCTCTATAAGGATTTTTTTTATTTTATCATACGTGCAGGTATTGTTGCAGTGGATTATATGTTCTAAAGGTTCGAGTTGTTTTACCGTGAAGGTTTCGGTAGGAGTCAGCGTGTGCTTTAGCGATTGTATTAAATTTGTAATTGTGATGCTATTAACATAGATTGGGGGCGGCCTTCTGTGCTTTGGTTTCTCTGTTTCTGTGTCCGAATTGTTTATTGAGGGTGTTCGCTGATTTATATTTATGGTTTCTGGACTGTGGTGGTCCAGGGCGTGAAAGCGATTCTGTGTGTTTAAGTCGTCTGAATTTGGGGTAGGGTGGGGTTTGTACGTTTTTTTGGGCGAGAGCCATATATTGTTATCCTCGGAGCTGCCTGGATCGCCGAGTTTATTAACTGTGGCTAGTGGTTGGCTGGAAGGCCTTTTTTTTGTGAGAATGGGGGGGATGGGGGATTTAAGTTTGCCGGCTTCCTTAAGCGCGGCTTTGTACAGCTTTTCTAGGGCCGTAGATGAAGAGGTATTGAGAGAGGGCCTCGAATGTGTGGCTGGGGTTCTGTGTGATGTGCCTAGGGGCTTTTCGATATTAGGTGTTGACTTCGGGTTTTTTTCGTTTTCATGTTTTGTGGTATGGCTTGCTGGGCTTAGGCTAATTTCTGGGACTTTTTTAGTGATAAAGTCGGTGGAGTTTTCGGCCGTGGGCCCCTTGTCACTAGAGTCCATTATGGCGACGGTGGGGGTTATCCGGTGAGCGCACGGAGTGGGCGCGTCTGCGCATAAGTCGTCAGCGGAGTTAACCTCTCCGAGAGAGGTTAGGTCACTCGCCCCTTTTTTTTTATTCAACTTTTTGATTTTGAAACTGCACTGAGGAGCGCGATTAAACGCTCAGATTAATCGCGGGCACAACTAGATGCACTGGGGGCACGATTTGCTCACTTTACACACGATACAATACTATTTATGCGGATTAAATGCTGGAATCGAACCCGGGCCGCCCGCGTGGCAGGCGAGCATTCTACCACTGAACCACCGATGCTTGTGTTCCACAACGTTCTGATTCCAGCTTTACAAAAATGATGCTCAAATTTCTACTCCCCCAGATAGTTGGAAATTGACACCGTGTAATAAAGGAGCTCTAGCAAATTCTAGCCGTTGTTATCGATTGCACCCATATACTTTTTAACATCGCGATCAGAAGACTTGCGGCTCAGACAATACCGCGCTAATTGTTCACATTGTCCGTAGCAGAAGTTTTTCGCCGGAGGTCGAGGCTGGCGCGAGACAACAAATCCTTCGTCAGTTTCGCCGATGACTCTGGTTCAGGGTCGGTCGTTGCACTTTCGTGGCCCGAGCATAATAAAGAAACCAATCCGAAGGAGACCGACTGTGTCGTCTGTTCCGGTCTTCTAGTGTGCGTTAGACCGCAATTCAACGTGAAGTGCCGGGTTCACTCTTCCCGTTGGAACCTTGGAACAAGTAACAAATATCATCGAATCGAACGTAGAGATTTAATTTGCAACACCTAGGGTGAAAAGTGATGTTTCATTGCAATTTTGGCCCGACTAAGATCCGGTACCCGAAACCTGGGATACGGGAGATGGGACACGGGACACGGGACTCCGACACAATGGCTGCCGAGAAAACAATCCGAGGGAAAGCTCGGCGATAGGGCAGGCATTCGACTCTGATATCCGGTTTGTCGTTGAACAAAGTCAACGCACCTGGTCCTGTCGCTCGGCTCGGTCGAGTCGGCTCGTCGCAACTGATCCTTGCACCGCGTCTCCTTCGTACGCGAGCGAAATTACACAAGTTGTTTTACTCGCGATCCTCTTGCTTTTCTTCTCTCTTTGCTCGGTGGACGGTCAAAGTTGATCACTTTACGGGACGATGTTGTAGGGTGTACGTCGAGAAGAATAAAGATATTTTATTTAATACACACAAAGTGTTATGTGTAAAATGTGATAATGTATTGCTGATGAATCGGGAGTACAATGCTTCGCGCTGTGGTGGATGCGACCGCTCACCTTGATCGTTTGTACTCAACTCCTCGTCTTAGGAGCAGATCGATCCAGCTTCGATGGTTAAACAAACGACACGCATTGACCGTTGGAAACGGCAACGCAGTGCCGCTGGACAGGAGGTGCGAGGGGCAACGCGGGCCAGCGTGCCAACGGTCCGAGAACATCGCAGACCCGAAATATAAAGTATATACAATGTCTCACTGTAGTGAACACAAAGTATTACCACGTCTCACCACAGTGAGCACCGCGACGATAACGGTCCGCTACAATGTTGTACATCTTTAATGTGCCGATCTAAAGTTTGTCTTAGAACTCATTTGTAGATCACGAACTCGCAGCGGAAGGGAAAAATAATTGGTTTTCGTGGCGATGCAGCGTGAGTGATTACAGCCGTAACGGTCCCCTGGCATTTTTCTCGGTGAGCATACTCCGTACTGGAAAAAAAATCTTGGATCGGATCCGCATCTCGCGCGACGGTGGCGGCGATCGATTCCAACAGGGAAAGGTACTTCAACCGGTTAAACTGACATTTACTGGTACTGGTTCTCCGCGTGGACACGGCCTTGGCATCGCGTTTCTTTCAACTCGCTCTGTGTCGAGGTTATCACGATACTCGATTTCACTGTGGCGTCGTGTTGCGCCGCCGTCGACTCGTCTCGATTCGTCTCAATTCCCTCCGACGTATCGTGAAATTCGATTAGAATCGATTAACGCGATTTCACTAATGTCCGCCTATGTATATACGTTCAACGAAGTCGGAGGAGCTTGGCTGTAGTTACTTCAAACTCCAGATCTGTTGAGCACGTCGCCACGATTTCGCGTTTTTCTGGTTTAAAAATTTCGCAACACTTTTCCAAATCAAGGACAAACGACGACTTGGGAAAGTTTAAGGATTTCTGGTGATAAGCGAAGAAGATTCAGAGATTGGAGCGAGAGGAGAACGGAAACTGCGACTAAAAGCTGGGTGAAAAGATCGAGGACCCAAGGTTTAGTTCAGCTGACCCTAAGAATCTACAAAGTCTGCGGGTCTCTTTACAGAGTTCACGGTCGTCTTCTTTCAAGAACCACCGGATCGATGCTGCAACAGGATTCTCGTCTGGCCAGGAACATCATCGGCCGGGGGGGGGGGGGGGTTAATTCGCGAAATGCAAAAGAACCGAGCATCAATGCTCGAAGGAATTTAATTAAAGACCAAGTCGGTCGGTTATCTAATTATAACGAGTCACAGGCTCAACTGTTTCGCTCGATACGTAATTCCCTAAAGAGACACATTAGCCGTGTAATAGTGGATATTGAACGGGATACTTTGCTCGTTGTTTTCTCGAAAGGCTAGTTGATCTCGTCTGGCCACACGTGGAATGAAATGGAGAAATAGATTTCAGTTTGCTAAAAAATATTGTTTCGAATTTGCAAGCAAATGGAAATGCATGCAAATTGCAAAATAACATACTCTCGTTCGGCCTTAATTAAAAGCCCTCGCACGCTCAAAGATTGCCACAGGAACATAATTCGAGTGGAATTTAAAGCGACGCGTTGCTCTTCCCTACGGTCGATAGTCGTGATTGTGTATTATCGCTCCTTTTAAATCGAAACTAGTTTATTGCAAAGGGAAGTTTTCAAGTTTTTATTCGAAACTTTTAGTTTAGCTTCGAAATCCAATTAGTTTTGTTCGAGGCAGCAATCGGTGATTTTGAATTTTTCGGAATTACTTGGTGATTCTTTTTTAATCTAATCTACTTTATCTTCGAGTAGATAGTTTAAAGTTAAGTTTTTGTTATATTACGTTAAGAAGCTTTTACGGGAATATAATTTTAAAAAATTGATTCAATGTTCCCCCTTTAAAATCGTGTTATTTTTTCGAAATAAAATCAAAATGAAAAAGTAAACTTTGCATCGGCCGGGAATCGAACCCGGGCCGCCCGCGTGGCAGGCGAGCATTCTACCACTGAACCACCGATGCTTCTGTCGATGATTTTACATTTTAAGCAGTCAGTAGCTAGAAACTGGCTAAAATTAATAAATATTAGGTTGGTGCATATGAAATGTCGGTAATCAAAATATGCCCCGTTTGCTTTACTACACCCTTTTCAACAATATATCAATACAGAAATGCCCGTCTTAAACAAATTCTAATCTTTAGAATTAATAAACTCTGATATGGAATATTTCAGATTGTCTTCATTTATGTACTATTTAGCCCGTAAAAACTGTCCTGAATGTTTAAAATAGTGAAAGTCGGTTGGCGAACGATCTATATTTTATAAAATTACATATTTTACTTCATTTAATTTCGCAATTGTTTTGTACGACGTACGCGTAGTTTTTATGGGTTAAACAGTATGTAAATGGAGACAGTCTGAAAAATTCCATACTATAGTTTATTGGTCCGAAAAATCAGAATTTCTTGAAGACAGACATCTATGAATTAAACTCGCGTTGGGAAAAGTATATGGAAACAAATGGGGTACATTTTGATTAAATCAACAGCTTTTGAAAAAAGATATGAAGTTTTATATATTCGCTTAAAAATCCGACATTTCATATGCACCAACCTAATACAATTAATACATTTGTTTTTAAATAGAACCACAGTTAGACGGTTCTCGGTCCACGGTCTACGGTCGCGCATTATTTTCCCGTTTCACTTGTACACTTCTTACGTTTACCGGACACTTTCTCCAGGCCCATGGTTATTTTTCTTCTCCATGAATACGGTATGCTCTTGCTGCGAGAACAGATACACGCTACACACTGATAGCGATCGTACAGACCTACACGAAACGACCGGATAAGGGAGGAAAAGTTTGTTAACTTCTCGATATCGCGTGGGATCGTTGGAAAACAGGTTGAGCAAGCGCCCGCTTGCTAGTTCTTTGTTGCTTCTTCCAACATGGTCGCCAAAACCTGTCAACTATTTCTTAAAAAACTCAACAAGGTCGCCGTTGCTCTCTTCTTTTTAACGCGAGACGCTCGACAGCGTGACGGGACGTAACGGAAGCTGCGCTCGTGTATTCGTTGTCGCATAGTTAAAAATTTGTCGTTTCATTAACGGTCGGCAACCATTCGAAAAAC
This sequence comes from Augochlora pura, assembly GCF_028453695.1. NCBI lineage: Eukaryota > Metazoa > Arthropoda > Insecta > Hymenoptera > Halictidae > Augochlora > Augochlora pura. The sequence continues at coordinate 21,472 of NC_135776.1, read as the reverse complement.
ATAGTTTAGGTGTCCTCGGCGATAAGGAGGAAGCCTAAAATAGGGGTCGATAATGCGTGGGGATCGGAGAATAAATAGTCTACATCGGCCGTTTCGCTTCGTTTTCCATCAAACTGGCTGCCTCGCAAAACACTCATGAAATATTCATCCGTCGCAGAACGAGTCTTTCGCATCAGCGAAGCGTCTAAACCTATCAGCAGTGCTCATTAAAACTTTCTTCCCTCTATTAAGTTCCATTACCCGTTTTCTGCACTCTTCGCGATTAATCGACTCCTCGCGATCAGTATCGATGTACAGTATCGTCGCGAGGACCGTCAGTAATCTCTGAACCGTGCGTACGCATGTATGTGTGCGTATGCGATCGTTCGGCGCGGTCCTCTCCGTGTCGATTTGATGCGATTCGGCTCCCCCTACGAGTCATCGACCGTGGTGCATCCTCAGCGGTCACAGCAAAAAATAGAGTAAGACTCGAGGAGGAAATTGCACGAGAGAAATAGAGCAAATGAAAGGTGAAGGATCGAGAGAGAGAGAGAGAGAGAGAGAGAGAGAGAGAGAGAGAG
>NC_135776.1:0-20812 GCF_028453695.1 Augochlora pura | reverse complement strand
GGGGGGGGGGGCGAGCCGTAATTTCTCTTCCGCGGGTCGTAGCTACCCAACAATGGATCGTATGTGCGCCCCTCAATGAATAACTGATCCCCCTTCGAACGAAAAGTCTAGACCCTGACGGCAGGTACAGGTGCGACGACTCCCACGGCTCTTTGGATCATAGGTGAACCTCTATTCTCGCCTGGCTTTCGACGCTTTTATTCGACCGACTCTTTCCGATTTCAACAAATCATATTATACAAATGTATTTATTTTATAATTATACCCTAAAAAGCTTATATTTTCATTTATAGTATAGAAAAGCAACCGCATCATTAGGGTACTCGGTAAATTGCTCGTCTACAGAGCACCATCAAGTCTTAAAAAAGCGCGCGCGCGCACACACACGCCAAGAGAGGGAGAGAGAGAGGGGGGGGGGGGGGTTGCGCCGACCGTTTCGCAACCGGCTCGATCGTCAGGAGCAGGTGTTTTCCGTTCCGCTACCGTAACATTTATTTCGCGAGAAAGAGATCGTCCTGCTCCAGGTGTTTGATCGTTGTTGACACTCAAACAACCGGCCTAGGAAAAGAATTGTCCGTTGCGAGTGGACATCTTTCGTCGGCGATCTTTCCCAATTACGGCGACCACAAACAATCGTGATCGTGACATAGCGAGCTGAACAGTGATCGCGCCCCGGTACCAAACTCCTGCCGGCGTCGATTCATTTAGCCGAGGATTCTTCGTTGTCGACGTTGACGTCAGCTTTCGAGCTCATCTTGGGCCGAGTTTGCGGTTGTTTCACGAAACGCGACCGCATATGTGGCAGATGCCAGCTGTGGAGGCGCAAGGGCGATCAAGCGAGTTCATGGACCCGAGTATGGCCAATGGCTAATGACTAATGACTTTCGTCCCGTTTTAAAGCTGCGCGGCAGATGGGCAGATGAAAAACTGCCGACCAAGCTACTCCATTGTCTGTATTTTCACGCATTCTCCTGGTAGATTGTCTATTGACAGAGGACTCTGGAATCTCGAAGCCTCGTACCTGAGACCGCCGAGGGCCGAGACTCTTCCATAAAAATAGGATCCTCTCGACAAAGTCGAAACGAGACGTCGATGCATCTTGTCCCGCATCGCGTTATTGGCCGCGAATGGCCCTTGGCATCAAAGTTTCGAATGTACAACTCGTAATCCGAAATAATTTACGAAACATAAACATCGTTCGTCTATTTGAAATCCGATGTCGAACGAGACTCGACTCCGAATGGCGGACTTCGGGGGTCATACATAGAACGGTTTGTTGCGCTCGGTTTCCAAGATTCGGGAATGCACCTGAGAAAAGATTTAGTTGTTCATGGAAATTTGATGATTGTAAACTAAAGTGCTCGTAGATTGTCCTGCCTGTCAGGAGAGGTTCATTTTCTCGAACGGACGAAACGTCGCGCGTCGCAGTTAACGACGCCAAAGACTGCAGCGTATCGATGACGTAATTCGGAAAAAAATCGCGCAAACAATGGATCCGAAGGCAATCAAGAAAATGGACCGACCAAATTTTCCAATTTCTGTAAAAGCGATCGCGCGATCCATCGACATCGGAGAGACCCTGCAAGGGCAGGCTGGCGCGGAGCGTAGGTCAGCCTTGGAATTTCCATTTTTAGAAGTCGCAGCTGCATCGATTCATAAGTAATTTCCTGATGGCGACGATGGCTGCACGCGAAACGATCGTTCGCTGCCCGCCGATCATCGATCGACTCTCAAGGATTTTTCCCGAAGCGGCTACTGTTCCGCGAATGTTGGTTCCTCTCGGTCTTACATCGTGTAATCCGCAGTTGGAATTACATGGCTTCGACGAAAGCTCCGACACGAGCGTCCCGTAGCGTCGTTCCGCTCGTGAAACTTCCGTGTCGAGCGGAAATACTGCGCTCGTTCGACTCTGAGAGAAAGTCTCCGAGCTGAGACGACGATCCTCTTCGCGATCACCGGCCGGGAAAACGGAAATGGAAAGTTCTGATGAACGAAGGGAATTAACAAAATCCCGGTTGCTAGAACATATTTCAGCGAGAAACGGAAGCGAGCCAAGTCGTTCGAACAACGATCGAGTGTCCGGATCTTGATCTCCTTTGCGATCCTACCATTTACAGAAATTCTGCGATCTACGAAAATCGTTCGGAATACCAGAATGTTCGTCTTGTACGAGAATCGCGTGCCGATTCATTTTCGAGAAACTCGAACTTCCAGCTTACCACGGCGTAGGAGAAGAAGAGGGAGAAGAAGAAGCGCTCGGCGAGTCCGCGGGATCGCCTCTGGACGATTCCGTTCTGTTTATAGTCGGATTTATCAGATCTGAAAGACTCGGCTTAGCAAAATCCGTTTAACACAGATTTAGTCCGCTTAGACGCAGCCTAGACCTGACCCAGACCTCGTCCGCTTAATCCGACCGCGATAGCTTCGACCAAGGCCTAAGATGCACCTTCCAGACCTAATGTCGCGTTTTCGTTCGATCACGAGCTTTATTCGAGGAGCTTGAAAAAATTCCAACGAGTCGCTGTTCAAGTCATAGATAGAGCGACAACGATGAATAATGATATTGTTCGGATGGCCGAAGCCTTCGCAACAATATATTATTGGATGGTGCTCGATCTTGGTCGCGGAATCGATGAGGAGCGCGTTATTCCTTGTCTGTGCATCGTTATGTAAAAGTTGTGCAGATCGATTGCAGGAAGCAGTTGGCTAGTTCTCGCATCCGATCTCTTTTATACGGGCAGATTATCACCTATCCGAATGGGAAGTTATTGCCAACCGGCAATTTTGATTTTTAACCAAAAATAATTCGAGAATCGGATGGAAGCAACGCGGAGGCGTTGACAAGCGGACCAAGGGAAAGTAAAAAGTCTGCTTCGGTTTGCCGGCTTGGATGAAGAAGAAAGAGAGAAACGGGAGAAAGCAGAAGGGCTGGACGGGGAAACAGGGTCGGAGAAAGAGGGAAAGAGAGAAAGAGAGAAAGAGAGAAAGAGAGAAAGCGCGGGCGGCGTGCTCGTATTGAGATGTTTCCCTGTATCTGTATCCCTATAGACTATAGAGTATAGAGGAAGCTCGCTCGTCGTCATGACGACCGTATCGATCCGCACGGCCGCGGAGATATGTAAGAAACGATTCACAGTTAGCGAATTCTATCCCCGAGGCCGGGGCGTTAATGCGAATAGGCTGCCGCGAGAGTTGCGAAACTCGATGGCATCGACGGCCTCGACGACGCCGTGATAACACTGTTGCGTCGCCTCGCACCGCAGCCACAGCCACGGTGTCGTCGCACCGTTTACCTGCTACATTCTTAACCATGGAATCGAATAGAGCAATCACTCTGAATGTGTTTTATTATCATTCGTTACGAAGCATATCGACAAAACGTGTCACTATCATCGACGTCTTCTTTCTCGTGGCTTTTTCTCTGGCCACTGGAAATTTCGATTATCCGAGCTAAGCAGAATGGTCCCGGATGAAATAGCAACGGGTGCAGAATTTATGAACTGCTCGAGTTCAGGAAGCAGAGAGCCATGATTTCACATTTTAATTTGGATAATCCTGGTGCCAGCGAACGGATAGATACCCACGGGAGAGTAGTCTGTAGGCGGGGGAGTTCGTGGTTGTCGATGCGCGGATGTTTCCATCATTTTCGCGTGGTTCCTTCATTTCTCGTCGAAAGAAGATCGCAATCACGCAAATGGACTGTCGCTTCGCGTCGAGTTAATCTCGGCCGTCGTCGGATTCGGTCCTTGGTTCTTCCTTGGAGGAGTTTATTTATATTATTCTGGATCGCGACGGACCCACTAATCGAGTCCGCGAACAACTTGCCAAAGAAACGGCGAATAGCTAACGAAAATAGAGAGTGAGAGAAAGAGAGAGAGTGAGAGGAAGAGAGAGAGAGAGAGAGAGAGAGAGAGAGAGAGAGAGAGAGAGAGGGAGAAGGATCTAGACGCTTCGTGCTCGGGTCGTGTCGAATCAGAGAGCGAGTTCGGTCCGGTTTGTGGTTGTATCATCTTGCAGGAGATCATTATCTTGCCTGTGGAGGATGGACGAACTTGCTGATTTCTCTTGTCGGTATCTAAATAACAGTCGAAAGGGATAATATTCTTGGCTGACAAAATAGCACTAGCGATCGGGGATGAACAGTGTGTCGGTTGTCTCGCAAAATCGTTTGCGTACACATTTCAAATAAACTTCTCCAGAAAACCTGGTGAATATAGACAGATAGAGAGTAGCGAACAGGTTGATTCGGTTCAGGGAGGTTCCCAGTGGTTGTTGATCGAGGACGTGGCGCAACGAGAGCTTCCACACTTGTCCAATGCCCAGCAACGTGGTGACACTTGAAAAAACGAAACGGCTGGACTCATTGTTCGACGACGAACGAGGAAGAGGATGATGAATAGGGAGTTAATGGCGCTCGACTAAAAAAGATTAGACAGGGGGCGTTGGGGGAGCGACGAAACGCGCGTGCGATAGAGAGTGTGTGTGTGTAAAGGAGAGGGAAAGAGCGGGGTTCTTCGTCAGCATCTTCCGGCCCGATCGAGAGTGGATTCCGTTCGTAGCAAAGAACCGCTGATAAATTAAAATTCAGTTTTCCGTTTCTCTCGAATAGCATAGCGATGGTCAAAGGGCATCGAACAACGGGTTTAGAACAGGGAAGTTCTAATCGCTGATTAGATTGAGAAGAATCACAGCGCAACGGGTCAATGTCGGTTTGACAGATTGAATATTTTTGCTTCGAATCCTGAAGTTGTTGTCGTCGGTGAGTCTTCTTAACTTTGGCTTTTGCCTCCGAGAAAATTAGGGTACAATCGAGATTGAAGGAACGAAGGAAGGAAGGAAGGATGGAAGGAAGGAAGGAAGGAAGGAAGGGTGGAGGAGGGTAGTTGGCCCGCGCTAACGACGCCATCAACCTCCTAAAAAATGGAGGCTGCCCTGTTCCCTCGGAACAAGGGAGGATGAGAATCGATTCGAAAGGTCATTAATCCCACCTGTGTGCCAGATCCGAGGCTCGAACCGCTTCTCGTCCTTTGTCGATGACAGTCAGCCGAGTCCCCCACATTCCATACGACCCATGGTTCATGGCACACGGCACACAGCACACGGCGCAGCACGCGGGCAAGCAACAACCGCCTGGAAGCTCCACGAGATCTTCCTTTAGCCGGATCGTGTACGCGTTCGCGTTCACGGGCCATTAGTCCCGTCAAGCACATCCTATTACGCCCCGTGGCACGGATATTCGCGGAGGATCGGCCAGGAATGCCTGCATCCCCCGAAACCATCCTCTGTCCCGAGAACTTTTCGAAAAGGGTTTAAGGGTAGCTTTAATCAACTTTCCAGCGCAATGAAAATCCGATAGCGGACGAGTACTTTCACCGAATCAGAGTCCGATGATCGATCCATTTGCTCTGGAAACGTTTCTTACCTTGCCAGTAATGCGTCGATGACCTCGCGGTTTCCATTCCTTTTAACCCCTTCTCGATACAACCGCGCACTTGTTCCGCTCGACCCACTGCATTTTCGTTCCCAGTTCCGGATGGTACGTTCTTTTCATCACGCCACAATCAAAACCAAAACAAAAATCAACGCGTAATTCCGTTATTCCGCGAGTTGGCAATTGGGATGTCACGGTGTTAGACGCAAAGTGACAGAGAGACAGAGAGAAACGTCTTCCGCTCGATGCGTTTCCTTTGTAGAGTTCTTTCAACTAATATGTAGTTGGAAAAACAACATGGATTAGAATCCGGCCCGGTCGACCAAAACCTGATACCAGAAACTGAAACACCTGCAATGGAAATTGCCTGGGTCCGAGTTTGGGTTCGTGTTCGGGTTCGGGTTCGTGTTCGGGTTCGGGTTCGGGTTCGGGTTCGGGTTCGGGTTCGGGTTCGGGTCCGGAACCCGGACTCGTTTTCTTTTCGGTCACTCGGCAGCGAAAACGTGCGTCGGTCTGACCCCGGGAGTTTTATGGAATCTGGATAGCGAGACGGTATGCGCACCCGTGCCTGATCATATTTCAATCTATGAGATCATGGCCAATAGGAAAATCGTAAGCGGTAAACGGGGCTCCATCGATTCCGCGGTTGAACGCACGTGATCTTTCGATGAGAGTAGTTTCGCAAATTTTCGGAGACTTTTACTCGATTAACTCGACTCGAATTTAGATAATGATAGCCGAGTAATCTCACGCTCGGAAATGGCGGGGATGATACGCGATAGCTCGGTTGAATTTCATGTCTGAACGAGCCGTTCTGTAACGCGTCCAATAATGCGAGGCGGGCTGCAACAGGTACATCCTCGCAGTTCTGTTCCCGATAGGGAACAGATAAGGCGAGGCAAGGAGCCATCGATGGAGAACGTAAGCTCTGGAGAAACGGACGGACGGTATCCTGTTCTTCGATCGCGCATCGAAACATCGAAACATCCCTTGCCGAGTAATTTTCACTCGATTTCCGGCAACTACCGTACCGTTCCAGGCAACTAAACCCATGGCCTCCAACGATCGGATCGTTCCAACTAGCCGTGTCTAAATCGTCGCGTATGTCACGGCGCACTCGTGTCGGTCGTTCACCTCATGTTACTCGTTTCAATTTTCAAGCAGCTCCTGTGAAAAAACGAGCAATGGTATTGAAAAAAAAGAAGAAAATACACAATCTAGTTTGAAGATCGTAGAATAAAATTCATTTGATAAAAAAATATTCTCCTTCCGATGCATAACTTATGGGTCGGGTAGATCGATCGCGATAACCGATACTTTTTATTTTCGTCCATGCATGTCGTCTCAGAACTTTAAATCGTATCGTGTATAGAAACTGAAGCATAGTTTCGTATTTAATAAAGAGTGTACAGTTTAAAACAGTTCCTCTCTGGTTAAGGAGTCCTCTCTAGCACAAAGGTGATAAAAATTGTAAAAATTTTTGTCGGCTTATTCCAGCATGTTTCTGAAATCGGTCAGGTAAAACCGCGGCAAAAGATCGTCCAGTTGCGTACACGAGGGTGGAGCTTCCTGGCACCGATCCTGCTCGTATTTTAGGGTCCTAGTATGCCAGAGCACCCTGGAAAAGGGATCTCCAGCGACCCCTGCCGCGAAAAGCGAAATGAAGGATAAACAGATACTTTGCCGTAACACAGTATGTCTTGTTGTCGGGGTCTGAGCCCCTAGTTTCCTCTGAAACCCAACAAGGTGGGGAGAGGTTACAATCGAAAGGAAACGAAGGTAGACTTTTCTTTGGCACCGATGTAATCTCTTCTCCTCTAAAGAGCGGGAGCGAGAGCGAGAGCGAGAGCGAGAGCGAGAGCGAGAGCGAGAGCGAGAGCGAGAGCGAGAGAGAGAGAGAGAGAGAGAGAGAGAGAGAGAAAGAGGGGGGCAAAGTTTTTACGATTTCACCTGTGGGAGGCATCTTTGCGAACTCAACAACTGTCTCGCGATCGGATGAATACGGGAGTGTCGCTCAAGCGGGACGGCGATAGATTTCCTTCTTGCGACCGATATTTCCGGGTTCAATTCTCCGTGGAAACGGTAATTCGATGTCGACTGATTTCCCAAGCATTCCGACCATCCCAGCGATCCCGAACCCCGACCGAGCCTAATGGAGATATCGGAGCTGTGCAGATAGCCCCGGCGGCACCCTTCAAGCCTCGTACTTCAAGCTTCGATCCGACAGCCCCAGAAAACTTGAAAGCGGGTTAAGGAAATTGCGTGTCCGACCGAGGATCGTTTCGATTGAAATTCCCGTCCAAGGGAACCAATCGAATTTCTCGCTGATTTTTCGTATTCTATCCGGCTTCTCGAAGAATCGTCAATGGACAGAGTCAACGCGGATTTTACGGAAGCCTTTTTCTTTCACCTTTTGGGACATTCGCACCATCTGCATCGGTATCGGCGATTACACGATTAATACGAATAACCAAGGAATCGAAGATCCAAAGATGGGGATATTTTCGATTTCCTTAGGTTCGGGTTGAAAAGCTTCGAAAATTCGCCTCCTCGTTTCGACGTTTTCGGATAAGGATAAGGCTGCATCTTGGCTTCGGAGGATGTCCTGCTGCTCGCAGTCGCGATGGCTTCGACACAAAATGTACAGGCGGGACGTGCGCCTATTACGGTGATTTCGATGCTCGCCCGCCGTCTATCGATCCATCGATTCCGATAACAGGATCTTCGATAAACTCCGAGGAACTATCGAAATCGTTTCCGGTCTTTCGAATGTATCCGGAATCATCCGAAATTCTGCTCCTTTCAGTTGATCACGTCTTTCTTATTTGACCGTTAGAAGGCTAGACGCTCGTTTTGCGTCGATCGATCCGCTCCAGTTTCCATCGACCTGCTTAATAATGAAAAAGATGAATTCATAAAAGTATGATAACCACGATCCCGGGATTTACGCGGTTCAAAGATGCAGCGTTGTTGCAAAAAGTTCGAGAAGCGCAAAGATTGACTGTAGTGTAAAGAAAGCTAACTGTAATATTAGAAAGATCAACGTCTTTCGAAACGAGAATTTTCATGTTGTTTCGGTACTCGTTGAATTTGTCGAAATTCGGTTTCTATTTAATCGGCGAACATTCGCAAGCGTCGGAATCCGATTGTAGGCCGGAAGGAAATCGAATCGATGCAACGTGTGCTGCCCACAGTTCACCGCTCGATCGATCACTCCAGTACGCCAGAATTTCAGATAGAATTTCCCGACGGTCGTTGATCGAATAGAAAATGCGTTTTATATAGCGTAGTCTTGCTCGGCATTTTCCCGGGCCGCTTCTCGTCCCTCGATAAATTCTGCCGATCGCTTCTCCCGCTTGAACTCTCGACGCTCACCGTTGCGACGTGTATCGCGCGTCGTTTGGACGAGAACCTGGCAGCTTCGATATACCCGCACTTTGCAAAAATTTCCATTAATTTCCCCCTTTTGTTTTTCATGCAAATATTTGGACGATCGATCGGACCACCGGCCGCCGCATGCCGATCGAGCTTTCGCCTGTACAACCTCTGTCTCGCCCTGTCCTTCGTTTTAACTCTACTCTGCAACTCGCGAATTTTCTGCACTGCAGAGATTTCAGGGAGAACTCTGAAATAGCAACCTAAAATTCTGTCGTAATATTCGCAACGTGCAAAAACGCGCGAATGCTACACCTAACAAATTCTACCAATTTTCTCTTCATTCCCTAACGTTCTCGTGCAACTGACAGTGTTTCCGGTTTGCGGTTGCGAGTCGCGAGACACCGATTCGTTCTGGACTGCCGTTTCGTTTCTCGGTCGAGTCGTAGCGTAGATCGGTCTGTGGAACACGAACGATCTCTCTAGAAGCGTGATTTAACTTCTTTATTGAGTTTCCGCGTCGCCGTTGGTGAAGCAGACACAAGGTACAAGCATGTTCTATCGTTGGACGATTATCTAAATAAGCATTAGATTCGCCTGGTTCTCGAGAGTCGCAAAGTCCCAACGACGACGACGACGACGACGACGACGACGACGACGACGACGACGACGACGGCCGTGTTCAATTCTGGTTCGTTTTCCTCAGATGGACAAACGGTGTCGACGCTGTGCGAGCTTGCGGCGCGTTGCGTGGCCTCGCACATCCCGTTCGAGCTGGTGGAACACGTTTACCCGCCCGTGCCCGAGCAGCTCCAGCTCAGGATAGCATTCTGGAGCTTCCCGGACAACGAGGAGGACATCAGACTCTACTCGTGCCTCGCCAATGGGAACGCGGACGAGTTCCAGCGGGGAGAGTACCTCTTTCGACAGAGAAGCGTCAAGGATACATTGCAAATCGGTAAGTGAAACAACGGTAAGCGAAATTTCTTTCACAGGGTGGCGTTCGAGTCTCGACTGCGGCGGCACTTTCACTTTGTTTCGCTCCGACGGAAGCAGCCGTGAACTCGTTCCATGTCCACGAACAAGGAAATGCAGATTCCCGAAGATAATTCGAAAATCAAAGTACATTTCGCCGTTGAACAGTAACCCAGTGCCCATCAATGCCGCAGGATCCTCGGTCCGATCCAATGCCCCGTATTTCATCGCGTTCGCAAGGAAACTCGCGTTTCGAGCTCGGTCGTTTTTCAACCAAAGCTAATCGTTTATTAATCGTGTCCCCTCGCGATCACGGATTCTGGCTTTTCAGACTCGAACTATACTTTCGATTGTTTGCCTTTGACAGGGTTCCACCTAAGCGCCAGCGTGAACTCGCCGACGCTGATGAACGGCGTTAGACCGCAGTTCAACGTGGCCGTGACGTTCGATCGCCGGAAAATTACGTCTTGCACGTGCACCTGCTCCTCGAAGGCCTACTGGTGCGCCCACGTGGTCGCCGTGTGCCTTCACAGGATACACATGGTAGGCAAAAATGTTCGGATCGTGGTAAGCTCCAACGTTTCTAAAAAACTTGCGGGCAAACAGAGGTTTGAAACAAGTCGCGAAAAAAGCTCGCGTTCGTCGCATGAAATGCGAGTTCGGCGTTTCTAAAGTTTCTTGGGCGATCAGAAACGATAAACGATGTTTGATCGTTTGTATTGTTTATCTCGTCGTTGACCGTGTTCTTTTTGTTGTCAGTCGACCCAGGTGTGCCTAAGGGCTCCGGTCAGCGAGTCTCTGTCCCGACTGCACCGTGAGCAACTGCAAAAGTTTGCGCAGTATCTGATCAGCGAGCTGCCGCAGCAGATCCTGCCGACGGCGCAACGTCTCCTCGACGAATTGCTGTCGGTGCAGCCGAGCACTATCAACAACTACTGCGGCGCGCCGGACCCGACAGCAGGACCATCGGCTCACGATCAGACGTTGTGGTACCTGGACGAGAAGACGCTGCACGACAACATCCAGAAGATCGTGATCAAGTTCTGCGTGCCGGCTCCGATCGTGTTCAGCGACGTCAACTACCTAAGCACGACGGCGCCTCCGGCGGCAGCGGAATGGTCCTCGCTGCTGCGACCTCTGCGGGGACGCGAGCCCGAAGGGATGTGGAACCTGCTGTCGATCGTCAGAGAGATGTTCAAGCGAACCGACCGCAACGCCATACCGCTACTCGAGATCATCACCGAGGAGTGCATGGCCTGCGAGCAGATCCTGATCTGGTGGTTCAACACCAAGTTGTCGTTGTTGAACGGGACTGGTTACGGCGGCAAGAACAGCATGAGCAGCACGGTGCACGCCTCCCAGCACGCGTGCTCCTCCCTCTGCGACGAGATCGTCGTTCTATGGAGACTGGCCGCGCTGAATCCTGGCCTGTCGCCGGCCGAGCGAGATATGCTTCACAATAGGTTCATCGCGTGGCACATGAAGATCATTGGCAAGGTAGATCGTTGGAGGAAGATCGTTGACAAGGTAGTCCCTTTGTTTCTCTTTACCGACAAGCCAGCTCCATTAGCAACGCTTCGGTTCTAGGTGACCAAGAGCCGAAGCAACTCGGTGTCTCACAATTCGCACAACAGAAATTACAGCGGCGGACACAAGGAGTGGTTGGATTACGACCTGGCTGATTTCACCGGTTTCAAGTCTGCTCTAGAAGCCTGCTACCTCGACTGGGAGGAGTACACCTTGCCGGGTATCACGTACATTGCCGGAAGCAATCCCATGTATCATTGTCCGTTCACTTGCTTCCGGCGCCTCGGGGATCCCAGAAACGAGGTCAATCAGGTATCGAATAATCGCTCCGAATAGTTTGCGCCACCACTCCGCATCGGTTTACTCAAAATTCAAATTCATCGTTTTCGATTAATTTAGTATTGGGATCGCTATAAAGATTATCGTTGCGCCAGGTCAACTCGAGTGCGGCTGTGCTCAACTGTCAACCGCCGATGTCCCATCACTACAGAAGACGGTCGTTGAGACTGGGTTTGGTGGAGTTCGTAGAGAGAAAGGCGATGAACTTTGACAGCTTGTGCGATAGAGGAGGAGGCGGAGGTAGCGGCGGCGATGGGAATCGGAGCAGCGTCAGCTCCGAAGGTTTCTGCGAGAACGAAACCGACATAGCCGACACGTTCGAACCTCAGGTGGTTCTCTTCAACTGTGCTCATATGAATAGCTGCGCGGAGGACTGGCAGGTAGAAACAACGGCAAGATGTCAACGCGTTCTAAAGATTTCAAAACTCTCCACGTTATCGAAGACGTTCGACTAAATGAAACCGAAACACCACGACGAACGTGTTAAAACTAGTTAAAACGGATTATCGTTGGCCACGCGCCGATTTTTTATTCGCAAAATTGTTTCAGGAGGGCAGCGCCGGCAGCGCCGGCAGCGCTGGCAGCGGTGGCAGCGGTGGCAGCGGTGGCAGCGGTGGCAGCGGGGCCAGCGGGGGCAGTGGTGGCAGCGAGTCGTCGTCGAACAGCAACGAGAGCCTGAAGAACACTCGAGATTCGGACAACCACCGACCGATCGCCTCCTCCGAGACTCATAGCGATAGTAGCGATAGTAGCAATAATAAGGCAAAAGCGGAGTTGAAGCGCAGCCGCGCGGCCAATGTCGAACACCGTGAGAAGTCGCGGGTAACGTTGCCAAAGGGTGACAACGTCGAGGATAAGCAGGAGACCGACCTGGAAAAGGATCCGTCCAGGAGACCGTCAAAGGACGAGAGTTCTTCATCGAGCAGCGACAATCCATGCTGCGACGAGTACCACGTTTACTATTACGATCCCAAGGCCGTCGCGAGCATCAACGGTGCAAACAAGGACCCGGCGTCTTCGGGTACGCCGAGTGTCAGCACTATTCTGGGAAATTTGACGAAAATCGAGGATCCCTGGGATATTCTGTTTGCCAGGGCGGAAGGACTCTACGCTCACGGACACACGCGGGAAGCTTGTATCTTGGGTGTGCAGCTAGGAGAAGAGCTGCTGGCCAATCCCCCCAATCTCATGATCAACAATCCACGCACGCCCGTTAAATGGAGGAAGAAAAAGGTGTCTAGTTGTTTCATCTGCCGGGCGTACGTCGACAGAATCGGAAAATGATCAGACCGTCTCTTATTCTCTTGTTCCAGCCACAAGTGAACTCGGTGTCTCATTATCTTACGAACCTTGCCTCGGCCACTTTGGCAAAGTGCTGTTTTCTCTGTACGGTTCTCGCAGAAAATCCGGAACATCACAATCTAGCATTCAGGGTGGGTCTGTTCGGCTTGGAGATGGCTAGGCCTCCCGCCAACACGAAACCTTTGGAGGTAAAGAACCGCGTGTTCCGTTGCCTTGGACCGTCAAGTTTCCTCTGACGCGCGTATCGATGATATACCACTTGTTGTTTCACATTCTGTTTCTCCAGGTGAAATTGGCTCATCAAGAAAGCGAACTGGTAGGATTGTTAAAGAAGATCCCACTTGGTCCAACCGAATTGGCCATCGTTCGACAGAGAGCCGAACAATTGAGGGACGGGGTAATAAGATCCAGGGGTCCCGCATTGCTCCCCCTGATGCTGGCCAGTTTCATATTCGATGCTCTTAACACAACAAGTACGAATGACTTTCCGCCGTTTTCTTTCTTATATATATATAAATATAAATATAAATATTTATATTTATTTGTTTTTACACGGGCATTGGGGAGTGGTACTCGCGTTTTATATAGGCTAGACGATAATTCTTTCAGACAAGAGAGAGTTTAAATTTTTACGGTAGAGGCAGGGAATACAAAATTGTGGAATGATGATTCGCAGGTGTAAAACACCTGCCCACAGACGTTGACGAGAACCTCGGGTTCGACGCGGCCGTCACTGTACTGGGGCTGAAGGCAAACGTGAGCGAGGCTGACCATCCTCTACTCTGCGAGGGCACTCGACGTCAGAGGTAGCTCTCTCTCTCTCTCTCTCTCTCTCAATTTAATTGTTCCCAGACCGTTTAAAGAAACTGTTGCCGGTAACCGTGCTCTTTTTCTCTTGCTTAGAGGGGACCTAGCCATCACGTTGCTCGTCCAATACAAGTCCGATCCTAACAAGGTAGCCAGGATCATGAAGAAATTGCTGGACCCCGACGTTCATCAGCTAATCAAGTCACCGATTATTCCCTTGTTCTATTTTGTCCCCGGGGTGCCAATACCAAAGAACAGAGAGGTAATGATTTAGATCGTGTCTTAATAAACCCGACAATCTTAAGGATCTTGTGCTAACAACTTGCATTTCAGGCGAACAGACACCTTCGCGACGAAAAGTGTCGGTCTCTTCCTCTCGGTGGCACGGACGCTCGAAACGGTGACAATGTCGTCGGCACCAGTAGCAGACCGCACAGTAGCACCAGTGCAGAATTGGAAACTGGAATGAGTGCGCTAACGGTGCAACCGCAGATCGTTCAGCACACTGTGTCTACCAGGACAAAGGAAACAAGGTTTTCCACCTCTGAAACAACATTCTCTAGTTTTACCATATTCCAGTTTTACTTTGACAAAAACGATTTCTTTGATGTTGATTTTATAAACTTGGAGGTGGTTGTGGCGTGGTGGCGGTGAAGATGATGAGAACGAGTCTTGAAATTTCGACTGTCTTATGCGTCCCTTTTTTTCTTGTTGTTGTTCTTGTTCAGATACAAAAGTAAAAGATTCTACCCATCCATCCCGAATCAGCCATCCGAAGCCGGGGCTCACTTCATGTGCGAGCTAGCAAAGACGGTTCTAATGAAGGCTGGCGGCAGCAGCTCCACGTCGTTGTTCAACCCATCGTCCACTAGTTTGAACCATCATCGTCCACACAGGGCTCTACACATGTGCGCTTTCCAACTCGGCTTGTACGCTCTAGGACTTCACAATTGTGTGACGCCTAATTGGCTGAGTCGCACGTATTCGAGCCACGTCTCGTGGATCACCGGCCAGGCTATGGAGATCGGATCGTCGGCGATCTGGTTCCTCATCGACAGCTGGGAGGGACACTTGACGCCACCGGAAGCGGTCAGCATAGCGGACAAGTCCTCGAGAGGAAGTGACCGGAATATGGTGATAGCGGCCGCAGAACTGGCATTGTCTTGCTTACCGTACGCCCACGCGTTGAATCCGAACGAGGTTCACAGAGCTCTTCTACAGGCAAGCGATGTCTACTTTTGTCTCTGCAGTACTCTCTCCCGGTCTTCCTTGACTCCGACCGTTATATCTCTTTCGTTTCAGTGCAAGGAGCAGAGCGACGAGATGCTGGAGCAGGCTTGCATCACCGTGGAGAATACTGCGAAGGATGGGGGCGTCTATCCGGAAGTGCTGTTCCAGGTTGCCAAGTATTGGTATGAATTATACGAGAGGGTGAGTAGATCGAGATCAGATTCGAGCCATTAGCTATCAACAGTATCATGAAATATCGATTGAAAGGCGGAGAACGACGGAGTGCAGCAGGACGACATGAGCCACGATCCTCTTCAATTGGATATGAACAATGTGTTTATGATGGAGCTGGAACCTGGCCCGCCAGTCGACATGACGAACGGACAGATGATGCCAGGTCCGACCCAAGCCGTGGTCGTGACCAGCACTCAGCCATCCCCGCCACCATATTCCACGCTGCCAGCCATGAACACGCAGACCACTTCATTGGGTAATTCTATTGCTAGCTCCGTATAATATAGGCACACGTTCTTTCCAGATTAGTTGATCGTGATCTCCAATTTCAGGACTCGATATGCATACACCGTATCAATACTTAATGCAACATCCTTATCACTCTGTCTCGACGTTCGATGACACCACGCTGCCGAACACGGCGAGCCTGACACCGGCGGCATCGCATATGGAATCGTATGCGTACCACGCGGCATTCCCATCCCATCCGGGACATCCCCAACATCCCCAGAATCCTCAACGTCCCCAAAATCCCCAACGCCCCCAAAATCTGCAACGTCCCCAAAATCCCCAACGCCCCCAAAATCCCCAACGTCCCCAAAATCCCCAACGTCCTCAAAATCCCCAACGTCCACAATATCCTCAACGTCCCCAATATCCCCAACGTCCCCAATATCCCCAACGTCCCCTAAATCCCCAACGTCCCCAACGTCCCCAACATCCCCAATATCCCCAACGTCCCCAACGTCTCCAACGTCCACAGCATCCTCAACATCCACAACATCCTCAACATCCGCATCATCCCGCGCAGACCGCGAAACCGCAGTCTCTAGTGAGACCGCAACCACAATACTACACGCAGCCTCCACTACCTCCACCGTCACCGGGTGGTGCGGTACATCTGTTTCCAGTTAAACAGCCTATGCCAGTTAACGTAAGCATTATCTGTGTTCTTCAATCATCCTAAGATTTTCTACACATTTTCTATAACATTTATAATTTCATCTCTTTAACCTTTAGTATAACGGTGGAATATTTATTGAAGGTTCATAGACAGCAGACCCAACGGTACAGTCCACAGAAATTCCGGGCCCTGGTCTCGGCCTATCGCGTAGGGATGCTGGCCTTGGAGACTCTAGCTCGCAGAGTGCACGACGACAGACCGCAGGCGAAGTACGCGCGGAATCCACCTTACGGGGAAGATGTGAAGTGGTTGCTACGAGTCTCGAAACGCCTCGGCACCCAATACCTTCATCACCTTTGCGTTTGCACCGTAAACAGCATCGTCAGTCCGTTCGTTCTACACGACGTTGTGCTGGAAGCCGCGCATTATCTAGCTAGAAATAATCATGCCCTCGTGCTGCAACACCTTAGATCGGCTTTTCTCGCGCCTCTCGTTCACAAATGCCAACAAATGTTAGTATCGCTCCTCCTCCGACGTCCGTCCAAACGTTTCATCGCTTTTGTTCTCTGCTTATTTCTTGACTGGGTTGACAATGTTTCCGACGCAGGTACATCCAGTGCATGCATCAGAAATTGTACCATTTGGTGGCTGTCGAATACGAGGAGTTCGCCAACATCGTTTGCGCTGCTAGGGCAGCGTTTCATATCACTCCCGAAGGACCCGTTCAGTTCAAGGAGTGGCTACAATCTGTTAAAAGGTAATTTCTTGAACGGTTCTACGATATAGCGCTTTCAGCAGTATACGAATCTCTGGTAGACGGATACTCTGTCATTTGAAAACCAAATATTCCCAGGTTCGATAGCAAAGATCCTAATTCGACATCTAAGTGATCGAAATCGATTTTCAAAAGGCCACAAACATTATTGTTTAAACTACGTCGATAATGTGCAATCGGTGAAGCACGAATTTACAGTGATCCTGTAATTAACATCTAGTGGTTGATGATTAACGATACTGTTTCTTGTAGAACGCAATCGTGCAACAAAGAGCTGTGGGCACAAATCAACGCGGCGCTGCAGCAGAATGGCATATGACACAGATCGGAGCCAGGCGAGATGTGGCACTACTCCCTTCCGCATCTACCGCCACCACCTCCACCGACAACGACGGCGGCGACCCTCGTTCTCCAGCATCCCTATCATACTTGTACGCACGTCAAGGTTCAGGATTTTCACAACGACGCTCATTGTCGACACCCAACGACGACGACGACGACGGCGACGGCGACGGCAACAATGACAACGACGACGACGACGACGACGACGACTACTACTACTACGACGACTACGACGACGACGACTACGACGACGAACCAGGCCGCGACTCGAGCGGTCGATTTTAAACGTCGACAATCGCGTTCGTATAATCTTCGCTGGTGGAAACGGAGGGAAGGAGATGGAAGGAAATGACATGACTTGCTGTAATTGTAATTGTAATTAAATGGCGTTGCGCGAAATGAAGAGAGAAGGGGAAAGGAACGGAGAAGAAAAAGGAAACAAAAATAGAGCCGAAAAAAGTATAGAGGATAAAGAATGGTCTCGTCGGACAGTTGTCAGAGTTTTCCGCTTTTCGAATCGTTCATCGACACAGTGGTTTTCCCGGGGGAGTGACAATTATCGAAGAAGACTAGCGATTACGAAAGATAGCATATTATGTGTATCGTAGACGCGTCGTGAAGGCACACAGACACCATCGCATCTTCTTTTCTTATGCGCATATTAGAGAAATAGAGAGTACATAAGAGAGGGAGAGGGAGAAAAACAAGAAATATACAGAGAGGGAGACAACAGCAAACAGTAACAAAAATTGGGAATTGAAAGAAAGAAAGAAGGAACAGGTACGGGGGAAGACAAAGGGAGACAGAGAGCAATGTATTATTATTATTATTATTATTATTATTATGACTATTATATTATTACTATTTTATTATTATTACATTATAATATTATTATTATTATTATGATTACGATTATTACGGGATCATCGCTAAATCAAAATTGATTAGGATTTCTCTCTCCGGACGTACGCGCACGTTCGCGCGAGATCACCGTTGCAATTTGCGACAAAGACAGAGACGAGGACCGATGACCAATGACCGAAACAATGGACAGAAGATAAAAGGAAGAACACACTCCTACATACATGCTTCCCAGAGAGACATATGTACACGCGCACGTACACAAGAAAGAGGGTAACCTTCGCGGGAAGAATCACATGGCGCGGTAATCGTTTCTGTTTTTAGTTTAAGACTCCGAGACAACGTGTTTAGCCGCGATTAGATAGGAAATGTTATTTTCATTCATATAGATAGGATGAATTCTTGCGTCTTATTTTACATTTGTAAACAAGGTAAACAAATTATCGATGACGAACGTATATTTATATATATAACGATGATATTAAGGTCAGATTCAATACGATAAGTGATATAATTACGTAAATATTCTCGTGGTCAACGATCAATTTTTATAGTAAAGATGAAACGTTTTTACTTTTTCCTTTCTCACCCGAAGATAAAAACGAAGGATAGAAAGAAACAAAAAAAAAAGAAAACTAGAACGGCTACAGAAATCACGATCCGAGGCCACTTTTCTTCCCTTTTTCTCTCTCGTTTAACTCTGCTATTGATTATACAATATTGTTTTTTCAATTAGTCTTTTTTGTCTTCTTTATTTCTCATTAACCTCCTTTTGTATTATTATTATTATAAATATTATAACGATTATTATTATCAGCATTACAATCGTAAGCGTATATAGTATACACGTTCGCAAAACAATATTCTCTCGTTTCTTGTCGTCACCGACAACCCGTAAACAAAATGATCTCTGTAATGTTTAAATTAAAATAATTTGAAATATAAATAAAGCAAAATTATATGGCTGATGTCACCACCCTCGCACTTGTGCCATCCACATGCCCACGCAACTACACCAGTCATCATCCAGCTGAGGAAAAAACTGTGAACTGCGAACACATGCGATACAGAAAATGTGTGATTATATATTCCATTTGTTTCGTATTCATTTCTGTCTACGTTTGTTCCGCACCGTGTCGTCTGGTTACGCAGCCTTTAAATTAATACCGCGCTGTTTGTTTTGAAACAGAAAACACGCTCCCGCCGCGTTTCGTTTTAGTGGACGAGAGAATTTGTACGAGAGACAGAAATGTCAGGCTAGAATGTCATCCTGGCCGCCTGTATTTCAGGATCGACAGATGTTTTAGACAGGAATCGGGTGTCCGGTGTGATAAGAAAGCAAGCAACCCGCGGAAACAGACGAAACGAACCGTCAACAAATGGTCACTCTACCACTAATTCAGGTTATCGTATATTCGTTCTTGGGGAGAGCGACCTTAAACGTAAATGCGTTCCGAAACGATACAGCGAGATTACATCCGTATCAGAGATAGCCGATATCATTGCCATGCGTATTTTAAATGGACCTGTGCACGTGTAATTAATATATCCACAATAGACACGCGTTCTCACCTATCTGTAGAATAGAAACAGTACACACGATGTACAAATTGAACAAATATAATCGTTTCGATTAATATTGTTGGAGAACACCGTTGGCTTGGCGCGTTATACGACGCAGTATTTTATTCTTAGTCTACACTATTTACAATTGCGTACAGAATATCTTTATAATACAATTCCTTGAGACCATTTGATCGCTCGGCGTCTCGATCACAACTGTCGACTGTCGGTCGGTACAACGGTTCCGTGACAACCCTCGTCTTCAGCTATTTCCTTAAGGGTTGTCCACTTCAGGACACTGTCACATTACGACGACTTCACATTTTGGACAATTCGCCGTAACAATATATCCGATTTATTTCAATAAATATTCCCCGGTCTTACAAGAAATACCCGGGGGGGGGGGGGGGATTACAATTTCTCCGCGAATCGCGGGCGCTAATAAATGATATATAATAGATTAGTTAAATTACTCCATGGTATCTTTGGCAATATAGAAAATATAAAATTTGGCAAATATACAACGAGAATTAAATAAATAGATAAATATATACATAGACAAAATCGAAGCATTTCCGCGGTAAACAATAAATATATAAATAAATAGATAAATTAATTAAATAGTATGAAATTGGATAGTGTAAACATATAGATGACGGCAACAAGAATATATATTTAAATATATAAATAAATAGATAAATAAATAAATAAATAAATGGACCGGATATGTACATGACCAAATCGCTCGGTCTTGTCGGTATGATCTCCGGTATTATTTTTGTTTGCTCGGTGTGTGAAATCGGAGGATTCATGGATGTCCGCAAACTTCGCGTCAACGTCCTTTTGTTAACTGAATTAATTTTCTATCGTAACTCGATTAGTAGAATCATTTTAATGGCGATTTTATTGCGAGAAACAAAATTATAGCCATGTTTCAACTGTAAAGATATGAATATGCAGTTAATTATATGAATTATTGAACGCCTAGTCGAGAAAATTATATTTTTTTAGCAACACCAATCCATTCGATACTTGTTTTGCATTTCAAGTGGCTGCCTCCGTACTGTTATGCATCATCCCAAGTATTACAGATGTTACTGGGATTTAATCACCAAAACTATTAGTCATACTTCACTCCGTTTCGGCC
>NC_135775.1:28411824-28501593 GCF_028453695.1 Augochlora pura | reverse complement strand
GATACTTTTCACTGTTATATATTTTATCTTCTATCTGTCAGTCACATTTACAATGACTGTGTTGATTATTGTTTCTTACTACTTATCTATTTATCTATTTATTATTAGCGCCCGAGATTCGCGATGAAATTGTAATACCCTCGGTTATTCGTTGTAAACCCGGGGAAATATTTATTGAAATAAATAATTTAGTACTAATTAAATATAATTCGCAGCTTTTTTAAAAAAAAAAATAAAGTGACAATACTTTTAAATATTGATTCTAAATTTTTTCAACTGCTTGTATGCAAATATTGTTTACGTTATTTAATACATTAATAATTAAAGAATACTACGACTACTTACCTTGTATACGTGGCCAGAGTGCGTGGATTTGGGAAATTCTTAATACCTGTTTAATTGTGCATAAAAAAAAGGAGGTTTTGCAAGAATGCAATTGTTATTGCGATTTAACGCGCAGAAATAACATCGCACGATCATCGAAGTATCCATAAATCACGAAGGTTCGCGCGTGCACATGGAAAAGCGCATACATGCATGAGGCTCGCGCGGTGGAACTTTCTTAAACAGTGCTTAACATGAGAATGCGTCCGTTCGAACGACAAAGACCGTTCGCCGAGTGAAAAGAAACGCGCTTTTCGCGTCGCGCGAATGCCCCCGCGATTATGCAAACGATGCATCAAAATGCATCCCATCGAAATGTTCGACGTTCCCGCGGAAACTGTGGCACGGCGAGACGTTACCCGGCGCAGCTTCTGCAATAAAACAAAAAAAATCGTTTCTACTGCGAATTGTTCCTTGAAACAATCCTCGACTTTTAAAACTGTCATTTTTCCCAATAAAAAATCGAATATAGCAATATTATAAATTACATGCGTTATTTATGAATTCCATAGAAGGCACATAATCAAAAGCTTCGCGATACGATTAGAATAAAGGTTGGAAGATAATGCGGCCCGATTTAAATTTATTAATAATATTTCCCAAGTAAAAGAATCCTCATTAATAATTTCCCTTTATCCCCAGATTTTAATGACAGAAGATTTACATATTGTTTAAAAAGCGCGCGGTTTGGTCTTATTGGGAAAACCACTGCTCTTTATTATATCGGTCCGGATATGAGGGACGTGGATTAGATCAAGGAGATTAACTCTTTACAGTATTGAATATAACTTCCGCGAGCCCTGAAAAGGACTAGCCCATTATTTTTTTTTCTCCCAAAGATCACAATATCTGATTCAGGTGTGGGCAGAAAGGGGCTCGTCGAAGGTGGCTTCCTTGAAGATAAAAATGGCTCGTCTGAGTTGGCTTCCTTTCCCGAATGGTCAGACGTTGTATTTGCCAATTTCCTTTTTTGGTTTACTTCCTTGGATGCCTATGAAAATAACGTACGAATAGTTCAATTAGTGATTATAGTATACGTATTCGTTTCTCCGTTTCCTTTCGCTCCTCGCCCGATGCTCGTGCACTTGGAGGAGGAAACGGCCTACCTCTCTGCGTAACGCAGTGAGAGTTCGTGGACTGTATTTAAATTCGGCGATTCCCGTTAGAAGGAATACGCCGATGGCAGACGCGCGGATTCAAACCTTGATTAACTATGCACGACTGAGGCGTGCAGTTTCAAACCAAGATACAATCGGTGTCGACTGCAGGAGTTTTTTACTGCTTGAACCCGGAGCGCGTTTTAGTGGAGGTTGTAAGGCTCCACCAATGCTCACAGGGGGTGTGGCCGATTTAACAGACCCTTTAACGATGCCTAACCGTCGCCCTAACAATTTTTAAATCTAAGCTTTATCGGTATAAAAAAAATACTGGAACGTGGTATGGAACGGAATATACTATAAATAAAATACTTGGAACGTGGTAGAACAATTTTAGTGAGTGCGAGTGCAAAACTGTTCGAGTGCAAAGAGTTAATTTAGGCGAAATGACCGGCGTTCATATTTATTAAATTATAAGTGAAATGTTCGCCGCGAGTCCGACTCGTTGTTGTAGCGCAAGGGGTAAAGGGTTGCGGCGAAGCATAGAACACGAAAATGCGGATAACAGGTGCGGCCGCAGGGATTCCCAGAGGAGGTTCGGGAAGGAAGAGGATCGAAGTGTCGCGAGTGGTATAGCAAACGAGATATCACGCGGTCACGTATCTCCTAACGCGAGCCGGTTTCGCGCACGCAAGGGCTGCTCTGTCGAAGGGTTTTCCGCCCTTAACATCCCTCGCCGAGGATAAAAGGCGTTAACGGCCACACGTGTGCACGACCGACGCTACAAAGAAATCGTGTTTATCCTCGTTCCCGCCTGATTCTTTCTTCCGCGCCATTTAAGTCGCCGTCATTTTCCGCGGGCTTTCTTCGCGATAACCGCCCTCCCCGGTAACGTTCTCTCCTCGATAAGACGGGAAGAGCGTAATTGTAATATACGACGCCTGGCCGCCCCATTGTGCTCATCTTCCACCGGTTTCGAAAATCGTCTAAGATCCTCGACGGGGGGGAAGAGAAGCTCTCTCTCTCTCTCTCTCTCTCTCCGCTTTTGATCAAGAATTTTACATTCTTGCGGAACGATTTAATGGAAGCCTGGAGATTATACAGAGATTTGCGCCGCCGCCGCCGCCTTTAAGTTACCCCGTAATCCTCCACGAGAGAGGGGTTTCCGAGACGATGTTCAACGGAGTTTGGAAAATATAACTTTCTTCAATTACGCACAGGCTGTCAAAATGGCGTTTCAAGAGTTTATCGACTCCCGTGATTCAGGCTTCTACAGCAAAGGAATAAATGAGTAACCTCTAAAATAGCAAAGGTGTATCGATGATATGGGCGCATACTTTGATTAAAAAGAGAGAGTTTTTATTGAAGAAAAATCGAATTCAATTGTGTGCATTTTTTGCTCCATTTCATATTTGACAACCTAATATATTAATTGGAACGTAAGGCGGATCATTAATTGGGTTGATATTGTAATGTACAGGTTGAACGCGGAGCAAGCGAAACGCGCGTGGCAACAAACGGAATATTGATCAGCGAGCGGCATGCCTCAATAGAATGCCCCACGGATCATGCGGTTGCCGATTGTTCTTGCTGATACTGGACGCGCCCGGCATTGTATCCAAATTGAAACCGGTCATTCAGCGAGCAAAGAAACACGCGATAATTAATTAACGTAGCTCTTTTCTCGCTTGTCAGGAGGCTGTCAAATTTTCTCCGGGAAAATGCGACGAGCCAAACGGTTCCGAGAAACATCTACAGACTTTAACAATTGGTTTGTCGACGTTTTGTAGCATTTATAATATGGCAGGTACATTATTGAAACCTGTTTGTTAAAACCAAATCTGTTAAATTTGAATATTATGAATTTCTTCCAAATCGAAATCAAATTCAATTTTTCAATTATCAATGCCTAGAAATTTAAGTAAATAAAGAGAATGCGAGAAACAAAAATTATCTGACGGCATTAAAGAAAGTATTAAAGATAAATAAGTTTCGGTTAATACTATAATATATATATATATATACGGAGAAAATATATATTAACAGAAATGGTAATTTATGAAAAATTTTGCGCAAAATCCAACCGTGCCTAAGGGGTTAAGGAATAGTTGCCCTCACCTGATCGACGACGAATGTTCGATTCTATAATGCAATGCCCTCAGGGTTAAAAATCACAGTCGGAATGGGAACGGTGAAGAGAAAATGGCCGAAGGGGGAACACGGATAATATTTATCCTGACGCACTGGCCAACCGGTTTGGTTTTTCGTGGCCCGTCCCCATAAATCAACCCTTAACGCTCTCTCGTCCCTTTGTGATCTGCGACGACAATCCAACTTTCCCTGCTCCCGGTGTTCGAGGCGAGAACGAGAAACTTTCCACTTTCTTCTTTTTTCGAGCAGGGTGCGCCGCCCTCCTTCCACCCTCCGTCTCGCGCTCCCTTTGTGCCGGGGCCGATAGCGGAAGATTTCTGCTTAGCCGGAAGAAGAAAAGTTTCCCCTCGTAAAACTAACAACAATTCGATTCGATGGAGTCAACATCGACGGGGGTTTCAGGGCCGCCGCGAATATTCGCTGTGACGACTCGCCGCGCTTTCGAACGATCGAATGCGCGCAATACGTTGAAATTTTAACGCTATACCTGCTATTGTTAAATCATCGGTTCCTTATTTTAACCCTTCAAGGTTGTATTAAGTTTATATATTGGTGTTATGCTCGTTGGAATTCATTTTTAACGAATAGTAACACATAAAATATGCAAAGGTAACCCTTTAGCTTAACGCCGTTAAAAATGATCATGACACTTTTCAAAATAATTCTTATCTTATTTTTTTATATTTAGAAAATTGTTAAGGGCTGTTAACTGTTGCGCGAGTCACAAAATGCAATTCAATAATATATAAAATGCTCCAAGTTATATAAAATGGCAACGCTACAAGTCTAAACAAATATCTTGGATTTCAATTTAAAATGGATCCGACTGTAAAGGGTTAAGGGAGGGAAAGAAAATATAAATATAGTATCGTGTTAATATTGTATGTGATAATATTACACTCAGGAAGGGAAATAAAATTGATTAGTTCTTTCTTGAAATTTAGTAAGTAATGTGAGGCAATAATATGTTTTAATTTTATTTAAGAATGAAAAAGTAATAGCTTTGGTGGCTGACAGAAAAGGGGTTACTCTTGAACCCCCTCTTGAACTAGAAATTTAAAATAATTTTTCTGATTTATAGTATACTTAGTTAAAACTTAAAGAAAGGAAATAGTCAACTTGAACAAATTTTCCCTTTGTAATAAATTTTTATAAGGCGACCGCAACGGCGCGGAGGTCGAATCAGCGACGAGGTAAACTTGAGAATTCGTCAAGTCGGTTCCATTAATCGCCCGCGACGTTCCATCGCGTCCGCGACGAAGGGGGGGGGGGGGAGGGGGGGGGGTTGGTAAAAGTTGGGTAGGTCGTGGAGACAGTAACTAAGGGGGCGGCGCCTTGTTCCGCCGGAAGTTATTATTTGCACGTGTCGGCGGCGCCGACGTCGCCTGCGAAATTATAGCGGAATCGCCGGAGATCAAAGTTGCCGTGATTTTGGAAAGACTAACGAGAGGGAGGGAGAGCCGAGGGCGCGGACGAAGCAGTTACCGCTCTCGAGAGTCTTCCGCACAGTTTTCGAAAAGTTTTCGGTAGCTTGCGCGCAAACTCGCTGAACTCTCTGGGAAACACCGTCGACCGGAAGTGCCTCGAAATTGTCGGCAAAGCCCTTCGAACGCCGACGACGAACCGGCGCAAAATAAGCGGACCAGGCGCGGTTTCTCGTCGTCGCCCAACACCACGCTATCTCCGATGTCTGATCAACGCGAGACCTCTTCCACGTCGCTCTGCCCTCACCCTCGCACCGTCGCGGTAATTTCAATCTGTTCCACTTACGGTTTTACAAGGCGTCTTTGTGTACCGGCGCTGTCTATGAACATAATTTAAGTAGAGAATCACGGACTTGTTCGACGAGCCAACGATTATTAACCCCTTGCACTATAATAACGAGTCAGGTTATGTCAACGATTATTAACCCCTTGCACTAAAATATCGCGCACGATTCGATGAGCATGGCTACCATGATGTTTATTAAATCTTAACATAATTCGGATCCCCTCTCGTCGAAATTTGGGAATGAAATTAAACGAGGACGGGATACTAGAATCATTTCACGACGTCAAGGAAATAATTAAGGACGAAGCAGTCGTATTCAACGTAGCTCTGAAAGACGTAATAGTGCAAGGGGTTAATTTAACCCCTTAAATAACACCAATTCGGCGCAATTCGCAGTGAAACGATCCGAGAAGCTTCGTTCATCTTCCCAATAATTTCCTAAACGACGCGTTCGCGGCGATTCGACGTATTCTTCGAGCTACTCAACCGAATGGCATTCGGTACAGAAACGAAGCAGCGACTCCTCGCGGCCTCTCGAGATTACACATTCGTCTGCAGTGGGAATTCAAGCTGTCAGAGAACAGACGTTCTGGCCGGGACGTCTAACGTCATAGGCAAACCCGAGATCGCGTAATTAACAGGATATATCCTTCCCCAATCCTCTGCTGTGTCGGTGCCAACGGGAGAGAGAGAGCCTCCCCCCTTCCCTTCCCTCGCACCGCTGCCTCGTCTGGCAAAGGGAGATTGAGATCGTGTTACGGTCCTGTCGGTTACAGGAACACCACTTGCTAAACTCGCCTAAGACGGCTACCAAGACTGATTGGGGATCTCCTGAGCCGCGTGCAACGTCACCTTAGCCACTCAGACGATTGTTTTTGAACTGTAATCCCTCTGATGCCGATGGACACTCCGCGGCTTTAATCGGATTCCGTGATTCAATCGCGTTTGATCGTGATCGAACCCCCTTCGATCGTACCCCCTCAACTAGCTTGATCCTTTAATCTGTTTGCTTTAATTGCGACGCGAAAGTAAATGCGTTCTGCTATATTACGCGCAAACATAATATTACCGAAAGCCGAGAGCACGGTTCGGCGACGAATATCTGATCCTCGGCGGTCGGACATCACTATTATTAGGTCGCTTAATAAGCCAGTTTCCTCGTAAGAAAATATAGCGCGCAGTCGTCGACGCTGACGGACTTATTATACAATTTCAGCCTGATCTACTCCGTCCGAAACTAGACGCTTCCAGCTTTCGATCAACCCCTTGCACTATAATAACGAGTCAGGCTCGTGATACAAATTTCATGCAACATCTATTAAATATGAACGTTACTCATTTCTTATAGATCGAAATAAAAATAAATTCTTCTGTTATGAGAGTTTAGAAACAAAAGTAGATAAAGGCAATGAAAGAAATAAAAATTGTCTGGTCCTGTTATTAAAAATATTAAGGACAAATAAGTGCTGATCAACGCAGCGTCAAAGGAATAGTTGTGCAAGGAGTTAAACCGAGGCCGTATAGGAATAGCTCCACGTGAAACCTGCCTAAAAATCCATCTGAACTTTTCCCTTCTCTGAATCTTGTAAATCCCGCGACGTCGGACGACGATTCCTTTTAATTTATCAAAACGATCCACGCCGTTCTATCGCGATCTAATCTAGCCTGTCTTAAAGCAGACGCTTTCAGCTTTCATTCAAGCTAAGTCGCGTGGAAATAGTCTCGCGAGAACGTGTCGCAAAATTCATTCGAATTTTGTCGATTTTGAGTTCGCGTTGTTTTCCTCGTCTTTTCGCAGGCGGCGGAGATGTGTGTGACGGACTTGTTACGCAATTTAACGTCTGCTACCTACTACTACTACTACTACTAATAATAATAATAAATCGCCCCCTGCTACCTCACTTGATCGGAAAAGTCGTCCGCTAAGGGTTAATAGTCTGCGGTGGAGAAGAAATCGTCCTTTTCCAGGAGCAGTAACAACTGTAGACTGTTGTCGGTCGAATCGACAATAGGATTATTCGTTATCAACGAGTTCGCACGGATATCGACGCGAAGTTTGGCCAGTGGTCTCACGGAGACCGATCAAACCCTTTAAAACGCTCGGTTAACGATCGCCGCGCGATCGGATTCGCGGCGACAAAAGAAAAGTTTCGTTGTCCGGCTCTCCTCTCTATTGATCTTCCCCGCGGAAATTCACCGGTTCACCTTTTCCCCGCGAGGGACGAGAAAACTTCGCAATGCCTCGCGAAACTTTCCCGGAATAAGGGTGCCGCGGCCTGGCACATCGACAATAAAGCGGCGGCGAGCAACTTTTGGCGAGGATATCCGCGCGCGGAACCATCAACGTCCGAACAACGTAGCGAGAAACGGTTCTACAGGCAAAGTCCCTCGTTCCCGCCTGCTTCGCATCGCGCGCGCTGTCACGAGCTCGAATCATCTCCGTCGGAAAATCACACCGTAAACAAGTAACTTCGCCGTGACGAACGTCTAAAAATTCACGAAATCCTACGTCGCCGAAAAATAAATATTTTCCGAGCTCCGGAAACCCGATTCGCTAGAAAATTCCAACACTGATCAAACCCTTGCTGATATACTATCTTTCTGGCGGCCTCTATCTACTTTGTCAACAACGCCTGCGATGCTCTAGTGATCCCGCCTTTCTGTGCCACTTCGCGAACTGGCGCTCCTTCGG
Source organism: Augochlora pura (assembly GCF_028453695.1). Classification (NCBI taxonomy): domain Eukaryota; kingdom Metazoa; phylum Arthropoda; class Insecta; order Hymenoptera; family Halictidae; genus Augochlora; species Augochlora pura. Next base: position 28,493,499 of record NC_135775.1, on the reverse strand, counting down.
ATAAAAACTGGTCAAGGAGAAAACAGACTCTTTGGTCGGACGCTGATTGTCCGCGAAGTTTGTTTTCTCTGCGAACAGTTCGCCGAAGTGACCTAATAACTCCATCGGTAGACGCTTAACACACTTTACCGACCGGTCATAAAAATTTTATTCAACGTTAAATTTTCGTTGCTATTTTTTTTTTTTTAATTTATATCATTAAACGTGGAAGATATTTAATATTTAAAAAGTCATGTGGTAATAATGAAGACCGGGGTAGTACAGTATAACAACATTTATCTCAATAATAATTATTAATTAGATATTATTACAATAGATAAGAAATTAATGGTTATTACTATTGACAATCGATTCACAGGCATTAGATCTTCGAAAAAGCCGATTTATAGAGGCAACCGGTCGGTAAAGTGTTAACAGAAGGAAATACATAAATAGCTATAGTGACTGACAGTAGGCGTACGACCGCAAAGGGTTAATAAGTAGACCATAGCAATGTTACTCGGACAAATTCTGTGACAAAAAGAATGTCACTTTTTGCGAATTAGCTGGCGTATGCGTACAAACTCTTTCAAAAGAGGATCAAGTGGAATAGTCGGGCGCTGGTCAGACATTAGTGCCGGCGTTCGTTTCGCGGAAAGCCTCTCGCGACATCCTATTTTGTTTCCCGGTGAAACAAACGTTATGCCATCGGAAACATTTTTCAAAAACACGGTCCCCCCACTATACTCAAAGCGAGCTTAATGATCCATCGATGCCCGTGCCGCTTAATTGCGAATGGAAGTCGGCGTAATTTCGTTGCCGTTCCCCGTTTAATGTTGTTTCGACAAGGCGGCCAGAGAGAGAAAGCGAAAGAGAAAAAGAAAGAGAGAGGGGGGGAAAGGGAGAGGAGAGAGGGAGGAAGAGAAAAAGAGAGAGAAAAGGAGAGGGAGGTACAGCGCGTTCTACAAATTGCTATTTCCACCTTTCGCGCGCGGATATGGAAATGAAATTCGTTTCGCTTTCCCTTCGCCGTCCAAAGCCCGTTTAATTGTCTCGACCGCGGGCTCCGAAGGAAAGTAAGGTTCGCTCCTCGCTGGAAATATTCGAGATTCTTTTACCAGGACTAGCCATCGTTTCCCGGCACCTCGAACGGAGAGTTACCGCCTGTTTTCGTCGACCGAAAACAGTGTCTTGGCGCGATAATAAATCTTTCTACAATTACCAGGTCCATCTCTGTATCTTCCAGATTAACTTAAACTGATTTCACTAAAAGGGTTAAGGGAATGGTATCTTACCTGCCAGCAGGGTGGGGAATGCGAACGACGCAGGGTTGCGAGAAGACGACACCAAAAATCTCTTCTCGAACACAGAGCACTCTTTTTCTTTTCCTCATCGCCCAGAAAAAAAAAACACTTACGGTTACAGGTGCACTTCGGAAAACGGTCACGGACGCGTACGAAAAGCACGCTCTTTTACAAAAAGACCTCTCTCACGCATCGTGACATCCATCCACGCACGCAGCCGGAACGCGGCGACCGCGTTCGATTCGCAACGCGATGTTCTCCCGACCGTTCTCGCGCGCGCGCGAACGCGAAGCGCTCGAATTGTTAATTCGCTCTCGGTCGAGATATATCGCGGTACACGGTTTCTTCTTTCATAAACGAGGAACAACGAATAGAACGACGAGAGCGCGAGCACGAATTCGAAAATACTCTAGCCCGGGACCCGCGCTTTTGTTCTCCCTTAGAGTCTCTCTCTCTCTCTCTCTTTCTTCTATCTGTATGTACACGGAAAGCGGGGGCGCGTTGCAAATGGTTTGTTTTGATTCGAAAACTGCTCTCCCACGTGTTCATCATACGTACACTATGTACAGGCATTTTTGTACAGGTTTCGCGAGCGAGTTAAGAGAACGGTAAAATGGAAAGTAGGATCATCGAATCGACGCGAATCGAATCGAACCGGTTTCGTGTCAAAACGGGGATTTCGAGGCACGGTAATTCGTTCGACGATAGCTCGGTTTAGGTAAAAATAATCGGTAATCGCCGAGAATACAATATTCGAACAGAAAGTTCCCTGGATCGCGCTGTATGTAAAGAAACTCACGTGTTCACTCTCGCACGCAGACATTTTTACAGACTTTGTACAGGTTCGTTTTGTTTTCGTTTTTTTACAAGGAGCGAGGCATCGGCGCCGCGATTAACTCGCGGTGTAGTTTTCGTTCGGCGTTCTTCTTTTTAGCGACGATCTCAGTGTCTCTTTCACCTGGAACAGCAGGATGGGTTAGGACGCCGTGTCCTCAGTCTTCTCGTGCACCACCTGACTCGAGTCCTCGCGGTTTATGCAGTCTCGGACCGCTTGCAGTATCACGCGGACTCGCCTGTCGAGGGCCGTCAGGTGGGGCTCCCATAGAACCGGCGCCACGGGGTCCTTCGCCATGCTTTCCCGTATCGCCTCGCTCAGGCGCACCGGCCCGTTGTGGAACCTGAAAACGAGAAACCGTGAGAGCTTCTTAGAAAATACACTGCACCAATTTACAATAAAAAATTATATTACAATAAAAATAAATTTTCAAAATTGGTCAGAAATTAGTGTCATCCAGATATGGGTGATGCGGCGACAAACCTGTTAATTCGAATCGAAATCAAATTTAAGTATTCTGTTACCGAAGTACAGAGACTAAATGAAGACAATATAAGAAACAGAAATTGTTTAGTCCTGTTAAAGAAAGTATTAAGAATAAATGCTAATTAACACAGCGTGGGAGAAATCATAATGCAAGGGGTTAAGCACGTTTCCACCGAGTCTTCTCTCCCCGCGAAACTTTCCCTAAGCTACTAAACACCCGAGGAAAATGCGTTTTTCGTCGAGCGGAGCCAAGGGACTTCGCAAGAATCACGTCAGAAATTCTTTCGGCGTTCCCGATGGATGCGTTTCAATTAATTCGCTGCTTCAGAATCCTCCTGTCGGAATTTACCTCCCCGACGATTGTTTCCGCGGACTCGGGTCGGAACGAAACAAATATAGCGGCCAACCGGGAAATAGAAACAGTGACGCGGTTGACACTCGTTCGCGACAAAAATTGCGCTCCGTCCCCCTTTTCTTCCTCTTTTGTGCTGTCGCGGCACTGAATGACGGGAAAACTTTTTTCCATTCCCAGTGAAAGTGAGCGTCGCGAGGCCGAACAATGAGCGGCTTCGATCGACTCGAGTCCAGGTGTATTCGATGCTCGACTTTGTCGACGGGAAGAACAGGGCGCGAACGATCTTAACCAGCTCGAGAACCGTCGATATATATTACATATATATTCACCGAATTGGAGCCGATCGTTTTTTAATAAACATGCAAATCCGCGGAAGTCGTTCTCGACGACGGACCGAAAAGATTAAAAAAACGTGACCCAACCCGAAGCGCGATCGCGGAGGAAAAGGAATTTTTCAATAAAAATGCTAATTCGGCGTAATTAGAAGTTCCTCCGGAGCGAAGATACGGGATATCTTTCCGCGATCGGATTTCTCGAACTGTTCGACGATTATATGATTGTCGCCGGCAATCCGCGAGAGTTTCGCGAGATTTTCGAGAGACAGCAGCCTTGGGTAATGGTGGCGATGAATAAAGTATCGGCTCGAGTAGACTGCTGTGCGATGCTGTTTAAGTTGTGTACACGCCGAGACGGATGGCAACCGAGTTTTTAGTACGAGGACTTTTTTATCGTGAGGTAACAGATTTTCCGCGACGAGAAATTAACTGCGTTACGATTATTGCACTACGATTCCTTTCACGCTGCATTTATTAATACTTATTTGTCGTTAATATTTTCCTTAACAAAACCAGACAATTCTTGTTTCTTTTATTGTCTTTATGTACGTTCGTTTTCAGACTTTGATAATAGAAGAATACATTTGATTTTGCTTTAAAATAAATTTGATTATGCTTTGAAATAAATGAATAATATTCGCGTATTTAGTAAATCTCACATGAAATTTGTATCACGAGTCCGACTCTTTATTGTAGCGCACGGAGTTAAACAATCCTCTGGAAGATCTATCTTGAAGAAATCGATTCGCGGACGTTTCGTAGACGAATCGAAGACGATATCGCGAATTTAAGTGATTTTCTATCGGCACACCCGGTGTGCAGGCGGGGCGCATGTATGTTTAAGGACGCGTCCTGGAAGAGGCAAGCGGATAAAAGTACTTTTCTGGCCGGCTACTTCTCGGTGTCACAAGGGAGAGGAGAATAGCGGACTCCCGCGACGTCGGCGGGATAAAGACTCGATCGAACAGCTTTTATACCGTCTGAACGATTATGGTCGCCGTGGAAATTGATGACCCCGGAGCGACAGCTCCTTCGAGTATTTACTTAATCGAAGCTTGATGCCGGGGTCCACCATCCGGAAGTTCCGCGCGGGAACGTGTAATCGATTCCCCCGACCTTTTTTTTATTCGATACATTATACCTCGCCTACTCGGGACAACTTTTCACGATCGTTTCCCCCGCGAATCGATCGCTCGATTAACTATAAAAATAATTCCGTAAGTTCGTTACAGTCGACGTTTCTCTAATTTACTTTGTTCCGCGGAATTTAATCAGAGCTCGCGCGACGCAAAAATTTGAATTTCGGATTGCGGTGAACGCGCGTTTTGGGAGCTGGCTCGTTAAGGCAATTAATCAGAAGGTATACATATTATACATGTAAGTATATCATATAAATATAAATATACGTATACGATATTATACGTATATACGAAATTATGAATTCCAGAGTTTAATAATGTATTCAAAGAAGCGTGACGCAACTTGACCGCCGTATTGTTGGTACGCGGCTGAATAGGGGGACTGAATGAAAACGAGGTAATAATGAAAGAAGCAACCGTGACTGATACGACGAAGTAGCTGCATTGTAGCAGCCACAGGATGCAATTATCCTATAATATTGGGTTTAATGGACGGCGTGTGGGCTTCTTTAATGCGACCTCTCTCTCTCCCTCTCTCTCTCTATCTCTCTCTCAACGAGCAGCACACGATTCCGGCTCGCGAGAGCCACATCCCGACCGGCCAAAGTGCCAAGATGACTGAGTTCAAATGCAATTCCATTCTATTCTCGAGACGCGTCGGTAACAAAAGAAGATATCCACCGCCGTTCGCCAATTATTAAGCGGTTCCGCGAGAATGTACATTAATTCGGGATGCTGCTTTCGGTCCTAGAACCGCGCGTACTCTCTCTCTCTCTCTCTCTCTCTCTCTCTCTCTCTCTCTAACGTGTTCCATGAACTTCTATTTCGACCGCGAACATTTTTGGCGCGCAAAGAAAATTGGTTTTCAATAACTTAATAGTCAGACTAAGTATCCAGAAAATTTGAAAGTAATTGGTTGGTCGATTTCATAGATAAAAATGTTCGCAGCTCGGCCGATTCGCAGCGCATGAGGTACTTTTTTTAGATAAATAATTTTAATTGCCAAGATAAGCACTTTTCCAGGAAACCAAAAATTATATTAAATACTTCAATAGTTCACAGAGGTAGCCTAAAAGAAAAGTTTGAAAACAATTGACCGGTCGGCTGGTTAGAAACAAATTCCGAAAGATCTCTATTTCTAGTGGTATCTCGACGAGACCGCTGCCGATAGACGCTTTCGAAGCAGAAACAATTACCGAAGAAGGTCTGTATCCAATCCGAAGGTACAGAGAACGGCCGCGAAAGGATTTAAAGATCATCGGTGTGGCGGCCGCCGGGAATGGGAAGATGTTGAGGGGCGATAGAGGGCGGCGCTTGGTCGGACACGAGATGGGAAAACTGAATTGGACCGCGAAGGGTTAAAGAATTCACCGGTATCTTGGATGGGAATCGAGGCGACGTGTCTCGGGGAATTCAATCTGCGGTGTGCCCGATTTTTATCGAGACACGGCGGCAGGTGTTGCGTCGAAATACGTGGCGACTAACGCCTGGAAATACAAGGCGAATAACGGGTGGAAATACAAGGCGAAATACGCGGGGAAATGCGCGTGGACGAATCGCGGCGATATACGCGTCGCGATACGCGCGTCGGACAAGATACCCAGCGGTTAGCGGGTCGTAACGACAGCTTAAACATCGCGGCACCCGTCCTCGACCCCTCGAATCGATGATCGCGGGGGCCCGGGATGACCGAGCATCGGTCACCGCGTTGGGCTCCGTGCACGCGCGTGTCGACGAAATCCGCTCCTCGTCGAATTTATCACGGCCGTAAAAAGCCCGTCCCCGTGAATCCGCATCAAAGCGGAGATTCACGAGCGTCGGGTACCGGGAGCGGGCAATTCTGGTAAAACGTTTCACTCCGAAATCCGCCTTATCCGCGCGCGCGCGCTCGCTCGTGGCTCGTAAACTTCTCTCTCGGCGTGCCGCGGGAGAACCGACTCCCTCTTTTTCGAAACCCGCGGGGACACCGAGCGAGCGACGAGCCAGCCATCCAGCTCCTCTCCCTTCCTCCGAATTGTAAATTTCCATAGGATCGACCCCCCCCCCCCCCCCCCCCCCCCCTCCCCCCCCATCTAATTTTCCCCCAGGACCACCCCCCCCCCCCCCCTTTCGCACTTCGTTCGTCCCTCTGCGAGGCCTCTCGCATTCCGGCCCGGGCGCGTCGATACGATCGCGGAATTAGGAAACGCGTTGGGAAGATCGACGGATTTCCCGCGGGAATCCAATGGGGTCGCGAGAAATTAATCGAAAGCGAGGGAGTTTGATTTGTCGGCCGGCGCCGGGGATTTATTCGGCGGAGGAATTTATTGCGGGAATTTTCGAGAGGAACGAAAAGGGCAATTTCATTGAATCAAAAGGGTGCGCGCCGCTGATTTCATTGAATCGCGACGGTCTTTGGGGGATCGAAATAAAGGATCCACGCGATTGTTTAGAGGTTTACGGTGGGACTCACTTGAGGAGGATGCCCAAGGTGCTCTGCCTGATCATGCAACACTGCAGGATGGGCGCCAGAATGGAGATCTCGTCGTGGAAAGGTCTACCGAATCCCCTGCCGTGATCCAAGTGCAGAGGGAACGTGTTGTTCCCGAAGATCTTGAAGGTCTCGTAATGGTGTCGGTCCATGTTCCCCATGAGGAAATCCAGCACGGCCATGTCCATCAGATCGAGGAGCCTTCGACCCTCGTCGTACGGCGGGATCTCCTTCACCAGCGAACAGTAATCGGAATCTGGAAGCATATCGAGATACGATGTTTTTTTTTTGCAATATTTAATAATAAAATTTAATAATAAACGGCGAAACAGGCGAAATTTGATTTGGACGCCTATTAGCGCCTACAGTATCAGAAAGCCAACATCTGTCGGACGTCAATAGGCGCAAACAGTAGTCAAAGGGTTAATCGGGGGGAATATGTGTTTCAAAGAACATTATCGCGTGCATTTTAAATTCAATTTAGCGATAGTTCTAGCAGCCGGCGTCGAGACAGCGCGGGAAGCTCTCCTCGCGCAACTGGTGGCGTTGGATACAGCGACGACGACTCTTCTTCGAAAACCCGCCTTTTGTTTCGTATCGACACGCCCGCCGATTCAAGAGACGTCCGAGGTAAACGATTCTTTTTAATAAACCGGCCGCGTTCTGCTCGGAGAAATTGTCTCCTGCCGCAAGAGACACGTGCTCTGGTCACCTGCAGACGCCGAGTCAGCAGTTCCCGCTATCATTGCCACTACTACTAAGATCGACACTAACACACAGCCGGCAATCTGGCAATGTACGCATTTGAAGGAAAAAAGAACTAGGCCACGCCATTTCCAAGAATCCCTGCGCCTCCCGTTCATCCCCCATCTCTCCGCGCGTTTCAAACGCGCGCTGTAAAGCCCGATATCTCGAGCGTCGAGGGTCAGCGTCTTCTCGAGTCCGTTCTCGACGCGGATTCGCCGTGGAAAAACAAACGATTTAACTTTACCTAATACAATTTTGTCCGAAACACTCTCTGTAAAGGAAGCTACTTTGCAGTTACCACCGTCTTAATTCTTTCGCGATACAGGAACGAAAGCTTGTTCACCCTTCCTCGATAGAGTTGTACGAAAGCGGAAAAATTAAGCGACAAAGGAGTAAGGCGACGCTGCTTTAACTTTCTTCGATGAAGTTTCTCGCGAGCGGAAAAATTAACGCCGAGTTCACCGAGGTTTAAAAGCGGCGGATAGATTTTAATAAGAGCGCATGCTTGAGTAAGGAAATATGTTCAACGATTTTAGTAAAATTTTTTAAAAATTAAAAAAAAAATTTTTTTTAATTTATTAGAGACAGCTTGGTGACTCTAATGATTATTAAATAAAAACTGAGAAACCCGTCATCTGACTTTGTAACACTAGCACTGAATAATATCTATTTTATCTGTTTCATTTAATTTATTTTATCTATCACGAAAGGTATTTAAAAAATTATACAAAAATATGCGAGCTCGCAGTAATAAAATCTAACATTATACCTTCGATAATAGATGACAAATTATTGGTTGACGTGATAACCGATTCACAGGGTACGGGTCAGGGGTGGACAGGCGATTTATAAGCAACCGGTCGGTGAAGCGTTAAAGACGGGCGTTAGCGACGCGAACGGGTTAATCGAACGATTCCCGGAGCGTCGCGACGACGTCGTCCCGCGGATCTGGATCACTCACCGTGCTCCCACTGCGCCTTTTTGCGTTTGTGATAGCTCCTTCGCCAGGGGTGTCGCCACGCTTTCCTCGCCGCGAACGATTTATCCGGCAGGAACGCCGCGAAACTACCTTCGAGGGTGTCCGGATTCCCGCAAATCGCGTGCGCCGTGTCGCAGTAATAACTGCACTTGCCGTGGAAACAGATATTGCCGGCGGGACTGACGAAGAAGGTCTTCAGTAGCTCGCCGTCGGCGATCTGATAAATCTCCGTCGTCAGGTTCAACGTTCGGCCGGTGACTGGCATCGCCCTCCGGAATCCCAACAGTCTGCAAACAAATCGTTCGAATCGCTGCAGGAAACTGTTACTCCTTCTCTCTCTATCCCCTCTCTCTCTCTCTCTCTCTTTCTCTCGTCGAGTGGAAAAACTTTTCGATCGGATTAGGAAAACTCTCCGGCGGTCTGATCGACGGACCGAAATTACCGCGGAATTTTCACCGACTGCCTTTCTCGAGCCACCTTTCTCTCTTTTATCTGTTACATAAGTCATAAAATTCAATTTTATAATGTATAAAATGCTCCGAGTTATATAAAATGTTGAGCGCCGCGTGAGACAAATATGGGTGACACTAATTTTGGCCAATCTTGGGAATTGATCTTGATTGTAATATATTTGGACAAATTGAATTTGACTAGAATGTTTCGGATGCGAAATAGTTCTAATACCATTGTCTACGATAACTATTAACTTTCTAGTTTCGCTTTAATTAATTAAATTGTTTTAACTATGTGGGGGTTTTAGTGGTTGATTTTCGGCACTCAATGTGTTAAATTGGCTCCGACTGCAAAGGGTTAACCTTTCGATTCTATATCCTATTCCATCATATTGCCAACATACAAAGGATCAGGATTCCTTATCCATTGTTCCCATAACCTGATCCTTCGATGCAAAAGCACTCTCGAATCGTAAAATTGGGTCCATTCGGTTCGTCGAAACTTCTTCCGATTTAATTTGCGGGTGTCGACACGCGTCGCTTGCTCGCTCGATACTTAATTGCGGCGAATAAATTTGTTTGCGATTTTTCGACAAGAGTTCGCACAGGCCGCCGATCAGTAATTTGATTAACCGCGGACAAGAGGAACACGGAGAACGACCGAGCGAGCGGTAACGATGTTTGAAAACCGGCGTGCGCTCTCTCTCGAAATCTTTCTCGAGAGAGAGAGAGAGAGAGAGAGAGAGCACGGCGCGCGCGCGGCTCGAGTATTTTCTTACCTGTCTAAATGGAAGGCTGCGATCTCGGCCGTGTGTCTCTCGAAGTCGGTGAAATAGAAGTGATTCGGCAGGGTCTGTTGCTCCCGAGGAAACCTGTCGCAGAAACAAACACACTTGTCAACGAAACACTCGAGGCGCCAGCCGCGCGTATAAAGGCACTACAGATTGCCGGATTTGACGAGCCGATAGGCAACGCATCTTTATCCGTTCCCGAGAAATTATTAACTCACCCTCCGAGGTCTTTCTACTCGGTCGAGTAGAGCGGGTGTATTGCAATCGAACAATTGTGCCAAGATGGAGAAATAAAAGCCGGATCAATTTGTTACAGACGTCGTCCAATTTGTGAAAACTACTCGCGGTGGGCAGAGAAGTTCTTCCAGTTAATGATTAAAATACCGCGGCCAAGAGGACCGTTCCTTTATTTTATAATTCTGCAAAAGTTTAGAGACTCTCCCATGAAAAATAAATGAATAAATGCATGACTATTGCATCAATAATGTAATTTATTCTCTATGAACCAGTCTTTAATTTTTCCAGAATTAAAAAATAAGGAAGCGGTCGTTTTGACCACGTGTTAAAATATGACAAAAATTTCAAGAAAATCTACGATATAATCGACAGTTTACGGAAACGTCGAAATAATTCGACACGAGCCTGCAATCGCGAAAAAATATATTTCCAGAGATACCCGCATTTCGACGTACGCCGTCGAAACAATTCGCGAGTATGTCTCTCGCGTTCCACGGCCCACGCGATCCGTAAAAAAACCGTGGAAGGCCGCACACGCGCCGAAATGTCTTTCGCGGTGCGCGGATCCGTGGAAGGGCCCCAGGGAAATTCGTCGTTTCCCGGGAAATACTTTTCCGTTCAAGGGCATCGCCGTGCTTTGCCAATGAGAGAACGGAGCGGGGGAAGTTGGCCGGAAAGCGCGGAGGGACGGTGAAAGTGGAAACGGAAAGTGGTATCCGCTTTCTTGCGAACTTGTATTCGTCGACGAAACAACACCTTACATCCGAAAACAACGGCGGAAGAGCTTCGTCTTTGTCTAGCGATATCTTAAGCAGACTCGCTGAGACGTTCTCGTGAGCTTGGATTTGCAGGAATTAATTTACGAAATTTATTGTAAATTTTGTTCGCGGAAAATCGAGCCCAATATTCAATATTAAAATATTATATTAAAATTGACCTATAAGTTAAGTGAAGTTCGAAGTGAAACTGCATAGGTTATCCTATAGATTAACCCCTTGCCGTACTATTTTCTTCATAGTTACAAGGATGAGCACTGGTTTTAGTTTAATAATTTCGTAGAAGGAACAAGAAATATATTTACTGCGTTCGTCTAGATTTAATTAAATGGTTGCGGCAAGGGGTTATAGTAGAAACTTTGACGATTATTTCAAAAGTTTTCCGAATTTTTTTTAAAGGCTAGAACACTATAGAAAATTAAAGTAAAAGAGACGCTACACTGGCGCACAGTGGAGAAGTCGATGCCAAGTTATTCTGTTTTATATTCTGCTCTCTAAACGCTTGACTTCAAATAGGTTCATAGATCTTTCTAAAATAATACAAAATGAATAATTATCAATTAGGGAAAAGAGTTGACACCTATCTCTAGCGAATTTATTTTTTAATTATTTTTAAAAGCGATCGAATCGAGGAAATTTAAAATGAAATTCTCAAATTTGTATTTCGATGGTATAGAATTAATTGCGGAGTCTGAAACGAGACAGCGAAACACTGTAATAACGATAGGAAAAATCGGGTCGAAGGTAAGTCGATTCAGACATCCGTGAAAGGTAATTCTCGACGGCGTGGAACGTTTGCTCACAGTTCTCCCCGTTGTTTCTGGAAAAATATTTTTCCCGTTCAAGGGCGCGTCACGTACGACGACCGAAGGAAGAGCGTCGGGGACGTCGGAATCTAAAAGGAGACTATTCCTCGGGAAAACACAGCGATACGGAGTCAGCCCGTCGAGAGAGAGAGAGAGAGAGAGAGAGCGTGGGTGAAGAGGAAAACGCTACGCTCCCCCCCCGTCCTTCCCTTCCCCTTTCCACCGCTTTGCTAGCCGGCTGCATCGTAGAAGTCGACGGCGATAAATAAAAAAGACATCCCGAGGGAATCCTTCGCGTACGTGCGCACCTTTTCTTGCGGAATACCGGCGAGGGAAACAAGAAGCCCTGAAATTCCGGCGATGTACTGACGTTGAACGACCATGTTCCAACGGGACTCGATGGGAATGTAAATAATGGCGGAAACCTCGAAGACAATTATTCTTAATCGAAATTCTACGCGAGAAGCAGTCCGACCGTGCCGAAACAACGCACGCGATGAATAATATTTGCGGAGACGACGGAAAAATCCGCTTCGATGTTTTACAAAAATAAGAGAAATCGATCTCGTTGCGGGGGCGTATCATGGTTGCGACGAAGAAATATACAAACTACGTAAAATGGGAGAAAAGTAAAGGCGCGATGTGTCAATGACGATTACAAAGGAACAATAGAAAGATCTTGGCACTTAGCTGGCGAAGATCGAGAGATTATATATAAGTACCCTACGTGAGTTTTAATTCATTTTCATCGACGCGACGGTGAGTTGTTCGAGGCAACAGTTTCGCACCATTTTCCACGGAGTTTTTCGACCTCTCGGAAATGTCAGCCGAGAAGTTCACCGTTTTACAGCGTCGCTTTATCGACGCTAGGAAAGGTTGCAGGTGGTCGAGACTGCCTCGTGTCGGCGCGAATAGATCGACGACTTCCGAATCGTTTCATATATTCGTACTCGAAGATCGCGTAAGCCGCTGCTTATTGGCCCCGGCCACCGTAAATCTCCATCTCTAATCGCGGGGAACGGTTTGCAAATTATTCTGGCCAATTGGTGGAAAACAGATGACCCGTTCTTTGTCAAACAACCTATAGATCGCCCCGAGAGAAAGAGAGAGAGAGAGAGAGAGAGAGAGAGAGAGAGAGGCGATCTATCTTCGAATGGAAAATCCCTCACCGTCTCGCCAAAGAAATTATCTAACGGAAAATAGAAAATAGATGGCCGGAATGTCTGACCTCTCGGATAAGGGAAGACATCCATTGTCGTGGCGGATCGCCGCTGACTTTCCTATGGCGGAATCGTTTTAGATACGCCGGGGTAAAGACGATCTCGGTAACAAAGTGAAAATATTTTGGAAAATCGATGCCGTGTGGTCTGATGATTGATATTACATCGACGACCTGCGTTAAATTGCCAAAAAATAGTTGAAAAATTTTGAGGAGAAAGGAGCCACCATTTATCGACAAAGTAGCAAAAATTTAAGAAAGTTTGGAGATTGATAACGGCAAGTGGTATCACCCTTAACCCTTTGGGTACGAGCAGTCAATCCGTCGTGATATTTTCAGTATACAAGGCATCACGATTCGTATGAAGATTTTCCATAGCGTTGAATAAAAACAGAAACCTGACAAAACTATACTTTTTAACAGAAAGTGTTGCTTGTACCTTTAATATTAAAATTTTGTTAATATATAAAATTTTGTTATTTATAGCAGTCATCACACTCGTCTATACCGATCATCGCATGGATGACAAATATACTCGGCACTCGTATAGAAAGGGTTAAATGGCAGGAAAATGCCTACAAATCTCTGCGAATAAAAAGAGCTATCGAAGGCTGTCTAGAGAATAAAAATAATAACTACCCAGTAAAAGTTTGCAAGAGAAAAATTCTATAGATATTCCGTGGAAGAAAGAGGAGCGTTGTCGCCTAATAGTCCCGTTAACATACCACGGGACACGGGAGGCTCGTCGTAGATATGGCAGCAGAGCCGAGACAGCGACGAGTGGGAAACGAAGCAGCGAGAGACTTGGAAAAGCCGTGTGCCGCGCGTCGGCTGGCCGGGGACTAGGAACTTTTCCGAGCAGGCCGGGCTAATTAATACGACGGTCGTCGGGTAATTAGCGCGTAATTTGCATCTGATTAAAAGTTAACTGGCGTCGCGAGGCAACCAGCCAGCCAGCCAGCCAGCCAGCCTCAGACTCCGGGGGGCTTGCTTCATCTCCTGACCTTCCGACTTCGCCGGGCATAATTTTGTTTACCGAGAGCTTCCTTCGGCGAATTTTCGGCCCTCTACCAGACCACCGCCCCCCTTTCGGCAAAGTGTGTGGAAAAGATAACCGGCGTTTGCCCGGAATAATTACACGCCGGTGTAAGACCCAAGCGCGCGCGTCGCACTGGGCGTATTCAAATGAACCGGTTAGACGACCACCTTCGTCGAATTTATTCCAACAGTTTTGGGAATATTAATTGTTCCTTTTAGGGGGAAGTTTTTAATTCATGGGTCGTGTTTAGCATCTGGAGCACGACGGAAATAAGGCGCGCACGGTGCGTGCCATTGCTCGATACTGTTCGCTACTCTACGCTGTTTTCCGGTCGTCTTGATCGCAACGCGAAGACGCTGGTCCGGAAAAGCTGGATTTTCCATTATCCGAAATCCTCGAATTTCTGGCAACTAAATCAATTACTCGAAGCAAGAATTTTTTGGCTCGCGAAATGAATCACCAGAGTCGAATTATTGTTCGATCAAAGGGGAGGACCCGACCGATTTCTGCTGATTTTTTCAGCGACTCGTGCAGCCCCACTCGTGGATAATTCCGGGCAATTTAAACGGTCGCCGGAATTTTTCGTGAAAAATCGGAGAAGCACTTGGCCGTCGGTACCCGCGGATACCGTTGAAACCGGCCTAACGCTAATTACAGCCGGGTAATGATGTAGGTCGATGGTAATTGTTGCTGCTCGATCGGGCCGCGAGTGGCACCGCGGAAGAAAAATGGCAGCAGCGGCGGCGGCGGCGGCGGCGGCAGCCGAGCCGCGAAGCCATTCGCGTTTAACGAGTTAAATGGAACGCATTACCGGACTATATTCGATAAATCTATAGCGGAAATTCTGGCCGCGTTACACGCGCTCCCATCCAGGACGGAGGTGGAAGAGGAGGAGGGGATCGATCCGCGGAGCAAAAGGGGGTTCGATGGATTCCGCGATTGATCGAAGGATATTTCCTCGGAGACACGGAATTTGATTGTATCAGGTTGGCAACTAAGTAATTGCGGATTCAAAATAAGAAGAAAAATTCAATTGTTTTGCTTGAAAATATAAGGTTATTCAATTAGACAAATCAATTTTGACGCTGCCTTTCTTTCAAGGCTTCATTTTAATATACTAATAATGTACAATTTATACAATTTAATATACTGTATATATAACATAAAAATCGTGCTTGCTATTTTGGAAATAATGTAATAAAATATGTCTGAAACGCGCGCCTTTCATCTTCAAACTGTAACAAAAACGAAACTAAATAATTAAATGTAGCGACTCTTAAGAATTTGTGCTGAATTGTCGTTCCGAACTTATCGATATAACAATGCTTCTTTATCCAAGGCGTCGCGATCGTTTCAGAAATTGGACAGTCGGTTTCCTCGCGGGAATATTTCTGCACGGCGAGGGGGCGAGGGGGCGGGGGGGGGGGGGAGTCACGCTTCCGGACGGTGTAAATAAAATACCGCGGCTAATGCGGCATTTGTTTAGAGTTGCAACTTGTACACGTCGGATAAAACGCGGGCAGCTGCCCTAATGTTTTCGCGGTGGCACGTCACGCGCCGCGACGCGGCTCCTCCGTGCACTTTCGCGGTGAAAATAAAGAGCGCATCGTACTTGTTACAAAAATACGCGGCCGAGATGAAATAATAAACGACGCCGTGCGCGCACGGCGAGAGTACAAGGTAATCTTCGCGGAACAGAATAAACCGCGGCGGACCGCGCAGAAATAACAAGCGGTAACTATTTAACGGAAGAAGCTTGTCCCGCTTGCGCGCGACACTACATTTAATGCGCTATTCGGGGAAATTGACAAGATCGTCGACGACGGAGACGCGAGTTACAAGAAACAATCGTAGAGGCAATCATAAATAAAGTCGGTATGTTGGAGCTTGCATTTCCTATTTTACTATACTAAAATGACCAGTTTCTTATTTCTACTTTTCCTAATCTGTAGAGACCATGTGACAAAAGCGCTCGAACGAATGATGTTATTCAAGAATTGGATCTTGTCGCTTGAATGAGGCAACGCATCTCTGTCGCTATTATCGCTTAGGTTAATTGATAATCTGTACGAATGACTCGGAAAGAAATCTTAAACATTCAGACATAAAACGTGATTCGAACAATCACCGCAAAGGGTTAAAATATCCACTATCATTTTCGAATTAAGCACATAAATTCGAAAGTAAATCGAACGCGTGACAAGGGGTTGATAGTCCTACGATGATTGTCACGGTTTCCGGGATATAAAAAAAAGCCCCGAAGTCGGCCGATTTTTAGGACAATTTGTCCGAGGAATAAAAGGTAAAGGAGAAGTGTGCTCGGTAGAGGGAAAAGTCGACGAAAATCGTTGAGGAGACGTCTTCTCGAGGATGTACAGTAGGGGTCGAAGTGCGCAATCAAAGGGCCTTCACGCGGGTCGCAATAAAAAGATCCTCGAAGAAATAATTTGCCGTGGATAGAGAGAGAGAGAGTGAGAGAGAGAGAGAGAGAGAGAGAGAGAGAGAGAGGGAGCTAGCGAGTAAGAATGAGAGAGATAGAGAAGCGTCGCGAGAAATTGTCCATTCAATGAATCTCGGGAGGGGCGAGCGGAGGAGGGCGGCAGAAGTAGGAAAGAAAGCCGGGGCTCGTTCGTTTCGAAACGAGAAAAAGAGGTGTCCTCCTTAACGTATAACGAGAGCTTATTGCGGGATTGGTGGCGTCGGGACGCTCGCAATTTCGCTCGGCAAATTCTCTCTCTCCCGGCGTCGGCGTCGGCGTCGCGACGACCGTGGACGACCGGGGGTTGGCTGGCCGGGGGTTGGCCGAGGCCGGAAACTTTCCATGGAACTTATTGCCGAACTTATTACCGGAGTTTAAGCCGGCCTCTCGGCCACTTATCGCGGAATCTTCGGCCGACCGGAAGTTTAAAGGGCCGAGTGTGTGCGCCGGGGTTGGCTCCCGAGGGCGGCGAGAGGTTGTCGCGGGGGCGGGGGTGGCCGGAGGACTCGCCGAGAAGAGCCGAAAGGTGCGGCACAGATAAAAAGAGTCGCAATAAGCGACGACGACCCTCACTTGTCTCGAATTTTCTCTCCACTTCGGGATATTACGTTTCCTCTATTTTATTCCCTCCCTACCATCTCTCCTCTTTCTCGACCGCCTGGGCACCCTCCGCGCGCACGGGTTCGCCAACGTTGGCCCTCGGTAACTTGTTCGAAACGATCGGGACCCCGCCGGATGGGGACCACCCCGAATTTATGGTACCCGAGAACTTTCCATGCTCTTTACTCTTTAATAGATCTATGCCCCGCCGTGTTTATTGCACTCGCTGCGACTGATCGCCCTTCGACCCGCGATTCCGTCAAACATCCTCCGACCATTTCTCTATCTTTCTCTCCTTTCTATTTTGTAACCCTTTGCAGCAGAAATTGTTTTCATCATTATCTTCCTCCCCTTTGACAGCTTAAAAGATGATTACGAAGCAGCGCATGCAGCACGGAAAGAATTAATTTCTTTAACGTGACCGTTTTAAATTTTAGTATCGTCTTCGCTGCGAAGCAAACAAAATCTTTGTGTGCGCGGCGTAATTCGCGTAATTCGTTCGTCAAAGAGCACTGCAGACCTCGCGTCGACGACAATCTAATTAGCGGGTTTCCGTACGTAGCTCGACGAAGAATTCGTCGTTCCGCGACAGAATCGAAAAAGTGACCCACAAAAATGATAGATTAACGGGCAAAGGAAAGCGAGCGGTGGATCGAGACTGGACCGAGCAAGTAACGAGGTTTAATCGGGGGAAAAACTATTAGCCACCGTGCGAAATTACGGGATTATCGTCGCGTGTTTTCCCCCCGGGTTTCCTCTCCTTTTTTTCCTTGGCTCGGTCGCGCGCGCGCACCCGAGCCTCGAGAGGCGTCACACGCGCGGCTGTGCTCTGCGGTTTTTCTGGCCGCGCTGTGTGCAGCGCGTGTGTGTGCACGGTGCATGCTGCGGGCCGGTGCACGGTGCATCGTGCACCGGCTGACGAAGTTACGTGGGATGGGATTACGAGCACAATTACATAAGTGGAGGCCCAAGTGCCTCGTGCCGTGAGAGAGAGCCACTCGAACTGTCCTTGCCTCTTCTACTCAATTATCATCGCCCGTGCTCTCTCCCTCCCTCTCTCTCTCTCTCTCTCTCTCTCTCTCTCTCTCTGTCGCTCTCCCTCTCTTTGTCCCCGTCCCGCATTCTTTCGCTTTCTCCGTTCAGAAAAACGCGATACGTCACATCCTCCCATTGTCTCAGACCCAGAAACACTTTCGCGAGGGTTGGTCGATCGTGACTTCTCGGATGCGTCGCTTCTTCGGTGTTAGCCACCGAGATGTTCGACGACGTTAACCGAACTGAACGTGCTCGAGGACGAGACGCTCTTGTCTCCTTTTCGAGCACCCAATCCTTTTCTTTTTTTTGAATC
Organism: Augochlora pura; assembly: GCF_028453695.1. Taxonomy (NCBI): domain Eukaryota; kingdom Metazoa; phylum Arthropoda; class Insecta; order Hymenoptera; family Halictidae; genus Augochlora; species Augochlora pura. The sequence continues at coordinate 28,475,123 of NC_135775.1, read as the reverse complement.
TAGCGACGGTCCTTGCGGTCGCAATTAATTTGCCGGAAATATAACATTATGGAATTTGGAAATTGGTTGCGATTGTCACGGACGAAGAAAACAACGGTCGAAGTTGTTAGCAATTTCGTTCGCACGAAGAGAATAGTTGTGCAACTTGGTGGCAGTTGTTTCAGCTACCATAAACGCTGGGATGCAGAAATTGGTTGCAGTTTACTCGAGCTAACGGGAATTAGGAGCGATCGGTTTAGCTCGACCGTAGAAAACAGTGGCAGAGATTAAAATCAATTCGTTCGATTGGACGGCGACTTTTTAATTGAATTTTATTTAATAGATTTTTAGGAGGAACTTTATCGAGCAATTGCATCGACGGAAATACTCGGCGTTAATCTCGCGGCAAATCTTCGATACCGAGTCTACACGTCGATCCCGTGGGACTTCGAGGCTACGAGGTCGAGAAACTTCCCGCGAAAATTGAGATGACTCCCGGGGAGACAGCTGCCAGATATCTCCGCTGTGAACGCGGAGCCATGTTTTTCAAAACTGCGATTAGCTGATGCTATTCTGCGTAAAGATAACTAGCTCAGGAAGCGGGAATGTTCCTGAGGATTTGTAGAAATTTCGACGGAAATAATCTGATAAGAAAATTTACACAGAAGGAAAGTACTAATTTTAATAGACTAGTCGACAACTCTAAGTCCGATATTTAATTTCCAATAGAGTAACAAAGTGACGAAAGAATCGTCACATTGCGAAAATAATAAAATAACTATTTTCACTATTTTAGCATAATTTTTAAAACATTTCGCATTCTTGTATTTTACTCTACAGTCTTGGAAAATAATAATGTAATAAATTAACGTAAAAGTAGTTCTATTTTATTCCAACAAATTTCTCTCGCGCCGTTCTTTCATCTTTTCTTTTATCCCCCGCATTTCGCTCCTCTTTCAATTTCCTTTTAATTCCTTTTCCTTCTCTCTTCTAGTTTTTATTCTTTCTGCTATTAAATCTATCTCCACCGCATTTAATTTTTCACCAATTCTACGCATCTGTTACGAACAATATAATTACCAGTTAGAAACACTTCTTATTGTTACGAACCTTAGCGAACTGCGACGAAACAAATATTGATAAAAAATATAGGAAGTATCGTGCAATTAGCAAGAACTATGCGAGAAGCAACATAGATGAAATTTGTCCGTGAAAAAGGGTCTTGTTCTCGACGACGATGGCCCAGCCGAGGGGGGACCGTACGCAGCGGGGGGATCGAGTCGGCGGAACGTGTTCGCGGAAGTTCGCCGATTAAATAAATTGTTAATCCCCACGAACGAACGTGTCCAACAACGAGATGCTCCCGCGATTTTATCGGCCTCGAGACTTCGGGGAAGCGGCAAGTCCCGCGGATTCGATTACCGTCAAAATAATCTGCGGTAAACCCGGGTCCCCAAGGCGCGAAACTTTCCCCCCTCTTATCTTCATCCGCGAAAGTTTTGCGCGTTCATTTGTAACGCTAAGTAGTGCATTCGCCGTAGCCGAATGTTACTTATAGCTCTCACGCGCTCGCCAGAGATAAGCGCCGGGTTTTCGAGAGCAACTCTCTCCCGCAACTCCTTCGGTTAACCGGCGTGTGATGTACTCGAACTTTACCGAAAGAATGCCAGGCCGCTTCGGGGATTCTCGTCTCGCGCGCAAACAAAAACTGTGAGATCCCGTGGGCAAACGACGGTCCACGAGTCCCTTGCAAATGTTTTTCGACGCTAACACAATTTTATGTAAAATGTTAACGGAAAGTGATAACGCGTGGAGGGATAATCTCGACAGGATTGTCGTGGAAAATAATTATTGTAAGATTGCTTTTAATTTGATTCAATAATTTTTTTTATAAATATACAAATTCACGGTTCACCCTTTGAGGACGAGAGGCGAAATTAAAATAATAAATCGTCCACTAAGGATTAATAATCAAGGGGACTTGATATAACTTGTTTGTTAAAATTTTTGAATATCTTTAATCTCTTCAAAAATACTGTCACGAATCGTACTTAAAATTACGGCTATTCCAAGTGCGATGACGCGAGTAAATTCACTAAATCAAATCAAATCAAATCAAATGAAGTGAAAAATAAAGATTTTTCTTCCTACTAAAAAATGCATCCTTGAAGAGATTAAACAGAGACGATTTTACAGAAAAGCGTTGACAACGTTGCAATCGAACGAATCCTTCGCGGCGGATGTACGCGACTCTAAAACATCAAAGCGAAAGGGTTCGCGGGTAGGAAACGGAGATGCACTCACCTCATAGGCTTGAAGAGCGCCTGCATGTACGAATAGTTGATCTCGAGCTTGAGCTGCGTGCCGCCCTCCTTCTGGACTGCGAACAAAAAGCGAAAAAGGAACCTCGAGTAAAAACCAGAGATTGTTTATTCGGGGGCTTGGGAGAAGTGGAAAAAGAAGGCTGACGATTATCCGCTCCGGGGTTGCGGAACACGCAAATTGCTTAGGAGTAGTTTTCCGGCTCGATTTCACCGGAACGATCGTTTATTTTCGATTCGATTGGCCCCGCAACGATTAAACCCCGCCTAATTGCGCTCGACCTGCGAGAGCGGATATCAAGCAATAATCAGCAGAGTGCATTCGTCGGGCACCGATTCCGAACGGGCTGCTACTCTTATCGCTATCGAATCGCTTCGACGTTACCGTCGAAAGTATTTCTAATTCATTCGGTCCGATAATGGCGCTTTCTGACGATCCTGCGAAAAATTATTCAAAGTGCTGCGAGGACGAAAGTTCTTCCTCGAACGTTGACTTGCCAATTTGCTTTCAATTAGGGTTAAAATTGAGTTGTATTAATGATTAGAAATGGCACAGTATTGATACGAATTTTATGTTGAAATTATAGTTATTAAAGTATAATAAATTATAGTTATAAAAGCACAATAAATTCTAATATATTTCATAATAAATTATAGTTATAAAAGTATAATAAATTATAATATATTCCGTAATAAATTATAGTTATAAAAGCATAATGAATAATAATATATTCAGTAATAAATTATAGTTATAAAAACATAATAAATTATAGCTATAAAAGCATAATAAATTATAATATATTTCATAATAAATTATAGTTATGAAAGCACAATAAATTACAATATATTCCATAATAAATTATAATATATTCTAAAATAAATTACAGAATATCTGGTTGACGTTCCAGCTGGGTTCGTCGGCCGTGGTAACGATTTTTTCGCGGCTTGGAGAAATTCTTGGCAGAGATGCACGGAGGCGTATCGATCGGTCGTTCACTGTGTCAATTTCAGAAATGATGTATGCCTAATTTAGGTACCAGCCGCGCAGGTCGCCCGCGGTCGATTTATCACGCGCGGCAATTAATCGTCGACGTGCTGTCGCGTCGCGCAAGTCATTGACTCGAACTACTTACGCGACCGTACCGCATTAACGCTTTGACCGGCCGTGTCCAGCGTACACAGAGGCGGCGGCGGCGGCCGCGATTCTTCCGCCAATCTTGCTGATCGACGACGCGGAAATTGCTTCGCGACTGGACGCCAGTTCCTCATACTTTTTTTTTTCTCTTGCGAATAAAATATAACAATATGTTTCCGCGAACGTGATTGCTCGACGAAACAAAGGAGATCAATCGAGGTAATTAATTGTCGTTGCGGGAAGCAATTTTTACGAGATCGTCGTTGATTCCGAAGCAGCTCGGCGATGATCGTCATCGGAATCGGGTCGGCGATGACGCAAGCCGACAATTAAACGCGAGACAGCGAACGGTGGCGCGTTGCGCAACCAACCAGTAGCGCGGACGATATCAATTTCGCGTCGCGATTGTTTCTATTTATTTTTAGTCGGAAACCGAGAGAGACCGTAGGCTGTTCGAGAGTTCACCTTGAACTCGATGAAAGTTCGAAGGTCGCGGTGGATGGAGAAAGGCCAGGGAAATATCGGAAAAACGGATGAGAAAGTTCTGATATTCTCCAGTGGTAAAGATCCACCGGTTTGTTAACAGAAATTGATATAGTTCGATGAGAAACTCTCGAACAGAAAAGACAGAAATAAAGGCTGGAAAGTTGACCCCCGGGGGGGGGGGGGGGGGGCTTTGCGAACAAGTTAGCGTAATTTTCTTAAGCGGAGCAAACGAGGCGACTTGACGAAGGGAAATATACAGAATGGCGAATCAGCAGCGGGATTGGACAAACAAAAATTTCTGTTCCAACCCGAATTGAATTCCGGGAAAGTTTTTCCCGCCTCGCGTCGCCGCGTCGTCGAGATTCCGCTCTGATTAAACGTCTAATTTCGTGGATCGTGATTACGTATCGAAATCAGCTTCGGAGTATCGAATGCCGGCAGCCTCTCCTCTCTCTCTCTCTCTCTCTCTCTCTCTCTCTCTCTCTCTCCTCGCCGCGCAATTTAATTATTGTTTAGCAACTTGGATCGACCCGCTTTGTCACCGAGATGCCCGGGCGGCGTCTTTGTCCCACCCTCCCTTTTGATCGACGATCTAATTTCCTACGGCAGCCCGATACTGCTTAATAATTGGATCCCAAGGCGACCGTGGGGACTCCTTGGCGCTGATTTAACTTCGTTCCCTTGCCGCGCGCGATTTGTTTAACAAACTATCATCGGGGAGCGCGATCGAAATTACGCGAATCCCTCGGCGTCCATCGATTTCCCCGAAACTTTCACTCATGTCAGGCCTCGGACAGGCAAAAATTACGCTATTTTGTCTTCTATGCGATATTCTAAATTATTGGTTTGACTGTGTTTCTTATTTAGATTTTTGAAACAAATGCGAGAGTCCAGATCATTGAATTGCTAATATGGTTGTGATTATAGTTTCGCGATCCACCACCTTTTAAAAATACCAAAAGGAATTTACGTAAATTCTAGGACGCTCTCGTGTCGATAATATAGTCATTCAGAAGCTACCAATTTCCATTTTAATTTCTAGAGCCGAATATGATAAAGAAGTTAGTAAAAAATATACATCTGTATTTCGATGATTTTATATTTACTTTGAAGTGTTTAATTTAATATATATGTAAAGAGAATATACTCCCTTGAAAATTAGCGGGTAATAAATTAATCGATTGCCACGTAGAGACAGATAGAGAGATAGATAGATAGAAGAAAAGACTACATAAAATTAATTAATTAATCGTTATAACCAAAAGTAGTGGATAAAAGCAGAGCTGTGAAAGAGAGACGAATAATTCACCTTAATTGTCGTTTCTCTTATTTACAGGTAACTTGTAATTTCTGTATATAATATAAATCTCTTATTTACAGAGAAACAAATTTGGTTTAATTACTTCGATAATCCCAACATCTGACATAAAACATATTATATAAATAATTATCAAATATTGAATCAACTGAATCTAAAATGGAAAGGCTTGAACAAAAGCACAGCAAAAGCCGAAAACCTCGTGCAATCGTCGCGGAACGACGAAAAATTCCGGCGCGACCATAACGGCCAGATAATTCCATAGAATTCGCGACAATTGAAGCATCCAGGATCGTTTCGCAGACGAGATATAATAATACCGGCGCTGTTGGACGAAGGCTCTGGCCGGATAGTACTATAATAATTAATAGTCGGGAGCGAACCCCGCCTTATCTGTTCGCAACCGCGAGATCGTTTCGGCACGACATTCGGATAAAAAGAACCGAGAGAGAGAGAGAGAGAGAGAGAGAGAGAGAGAGAGAGAGAGACGCGTGTGTGCACGACGAATATAAATAATCGAGCGAGAAGTCGGCGCGACGATCGAGCCGGAAATTGCGCGTGCAAACGCCGTGCCAGCTCTAATTTTAAAACGTTCCGCTTCGAGACCGCTATCTGTTTTCGCCTCTTCCCCACCGATCGACATTGTTAGTCAATGAACCGCGTCCCAGCAATTACTAAGCACAAAGCCACGGTCACAATAACACCGGTTAATTGACCGGCCTCATGAGCCGTAGAGAAAATTCATTCGAACAAGAGAGAAGATCGTTGCTCCGGACTTTACGGATTAATTTCATGTCAACGCGCGTCTCGTTTTGTCGAATCCGCTGGGAACCCTGCCGCGATTCCGCGTCGCTCCACGGTAAATCGCGAAAAATCACCGATCATCGAAATAATCGTCGACGTCATCGTTGTTGTCTCGCGAAATTTCATTCGCGTGGTCTGGCATCGGGGAGATAAGAGGAATCTCCCCGCAACAATGTCCAACAGGACAATTTTCCGCGCGACGTTCGAAGTTCCGGCGAGAGCTAATTGATCGATCAAACGGGAAATTAATTGATGGGCGGGGGGTCCCGGGAACAAAGCGGAGAATTTCATAACCGGACCCGCGTGGAACTGCAGATTTTCCGAATCCCGAAGTTTCCGCGAATTCAGATCGTAAAGGAGCTTTAACTTTCATCCTCTTTCCGTCCCCCCCTTTCCCCACGGTCTTCCCCGGCCACTTAATATCGAAGCTTCGAGCGATGTTTTTGTTTCTTAATTACTTAAAAGACGACGGCGCGCGCGCGCGCGTTCGTTTGCTCTGCACTCGCGCACGAATATATTTTTTCGAAACCGGCGAGTTAATTGTTCCGCGAGAAACCACCGTCTTCGCGGACGCAAGCGGAGGATCCTCCGTCCGAGAAAAGTCGATTCGTTGCGAGGAAATTTAATAAAGGTCTACGTACGGGCGTCCACGGCTTACCATCCATTATTTCGCCCCGGGAAAAATTCCCGGCACGATTTGCGTGCACTGTCCGCTCGCGAAATTTATATTACAACGGGGTCCCAGGATCGTTGCGATAGCCCCCGCCGGGCAACGAGAGATCGATATCGACCGGCCAAGAATTTCGATTGTTGTACGTCGCTCCGGAGATAGGACGTCTGACCAGTGGCATCCGATTCCACTGAGCACGGTGGTCCAACGACTCGATCGTTTCGCAAATACCTCGATAAACAATCTATTCCTCGTACGAAAAACCTTTCTCTTTATTTATCTATTTTTTTTTTCTTCTAATATTTGCATTTCCTCTTCTAACGTATTTTCTCTCCTATCGTATCATCTATTTCATTTACCCCTATATTCGATATGCTACTTGCGCGACGTATTTTCATACTATTGTGACACAGAGACCTTTTCCAGGTTGATACATAAATATTAACCCCCCTTGCACTATAATAACTACTAAATTAATAAATTATTAATTTCCTCGAAATCGAGATCAAATTGTATTTTTCTATGCCCAAAGTCTGGAAAAGGAAAGAAATAAAGACGATACAAGTAACAAAAATTACCTGGTCCCATTAAGGAAAATATTAATCCATTTGCATCATCGCTCTATTTCACCTGCCGCGTTGAAACATCGGCGACGTTCAACCGACGACTGACTCGTATCACCGCGCGAGGACGATCGTATGCACGGCTCGCGGAATATTCCGCGCGCTCGGTGATAGAAGATAGTCGCGGCTCGCGGATTCATCCGCGCTTGGATGCAAATGGTTTAAGGACAAATAAGCGCTAATGAATGCAACGTGAAAGGAGTCATAGTGCAAGGGGTTAAGTAAATTTTTAGAAGGAACGTTTTAATGAATTTCTATTGGAGGTTCTAAGAATGTAATTAGGCGAATAATGAGAGGACTCACCAACGTGGACAATAGGCCTGGTTGCGATCTCCCTGAGCAGCGGATCGACGTACTTTGAGTCCACCGGGTACAGTTCCGTCCTGGAGATCTGCAAGTGGAACCTCTCGAGGGTGGAGCTGTTCTTCCTGGAACAGAAACGAGCGAATTAATTAGTTTTTATTAAGAGATCCGCCGTTGATTGCGTCGACGGCGGCGGCGGCGACGGCGGCGGCGGCGGCGAGATTAAAGCGAGAAGAGTAACGAAAGTGAAAATTCATGGATGAGCTTGTTTGCCCGGAAGGCATTCGATTCGGAGGACGCGTCGCGTTCTTATGCGAGCGAGAGCGCGATGATTCAGGAAACGTAATTCGTGGCCTTTTAAAATGCATGGAATGCAGTCACGAGTCTGGTCCCTCGTTCCGCGTCCTGTCCAAAGGTTCTCCCGGCCGTCTGATAGCCTATCCTATGGCGAACGAGGGAGTTTCCCATGGCGGCACGTGAATACCATTACGGGATGGCCCCGGCTTATCTCCGGCTGCAAGGGTTTACCGTACGCGTGACACGCGTTCACGAAAATGTAGATCCCAGCCTCGAACATTTTCTTATCAGTTATTCGTACGTTGGTTCGCCGCTATTCGGACCGCCGCTATGTCTTTGCGTCATCTTTCTCGATCGATTCGCGATTAAAAATGTTGTCCTCTTTGCTCCCACTCGTTCGCAAAGAACGTATTGCGAAATATTTCCGATGGCGGAGAGATTATGAAGCAAATAATTGCTAAACTTTGCAGAGAGGTAAATCAACCCAGTTTCCATACACAAACACAGGAGGAGCCGTTTATCCCCGGATTAAACTACCGAGTTCTACGGTTCGACGATTTCAGCTTAGAAGAAGCCACGGCAAGCTCGTCCGCAGAGAACGGATCCCGACGGGGGTTGGTAGAACGTGTTTAACCCCTTACACTGTGACTCCTTCTCGCGTTGCATTGATCAGCATTAACTTGTTCTCAATATTTCTCTTAATAGCACCGGATAATTTTTGTTTCCTGTATTTTCTTTATTCGCTGCTGTTTCTAGGCTTTGATAACAAAAGAATTCAATTTATTAATTTCGATTTGAAAGAAATTTATAATTTATTAATTTAGCAGAGCTTGCGTGGAACCTTTGCCCGACTTGTTATATAGCGCAAGATGATAAACAGCGATGGAGTTATCAAATAAATAATCGTAGGACGCCGCGGAGTCGAGAGGCTGTTCCGATACAAGCAACGGCACACAACGGGAGGAAGCTTTCGAACAATATCGCAGTGGATCTCGCGCGAACAGAGAAATCCGCGAGAAGTTTGTGCGCGCGGCCGCTTTAGAAGCTCTTTCTTCACGGCCCCCTGGATTCGTTCGTGCAATTTGCATACGACCCACCGCGCCGTCCGCGAAGTGGAATCGAAAGAGGAAGCGCGGAGAAGAAAGAATAGACGGTAGAGAAAAGAGAGACACAGCGGGCGGAGAAGAGAGGGGATGGAAGACAGAGAGAAAGAGAGCTTGTTACACGGCTGGTGGCCCGGAGAGAGCCACCGGTTCAGCAGAAAATCTTCACCTTCGGTCTTCTCGGTTTTTTTTTTCCGTGGGAAAGCAAGCCAGACACGATGGCCGAGCCACCCCCTGCGGCTTGCATACTAACCACTCGACGACGACGACGACGACGCCGCGTTAAACCTTCGTGAATTATCTCGAGATTCGACGGACGAAGGGGATGATGAACTTCCGGGAGACACCGCGCTGTTTCCTCGGATATTATGCGCCGGCTAAGATACTCGTCTCTCGAAAAATTCCATCCCCGAAATTGTTTGATCAATCTCCCAAATTCTTCACTGAAGAGAACTTTCAAATCGCAATGTATAGACGAGGCGATGAATTTATCGGTGTCCTAAATTTTTCATAGAAACGGAGCTTCTAATTGCAATTCCGTAAATTGGAGATACATCGTGTAAGCGAGATAATGAATTTATCGGTTTACCCTCGACATAATTCATCCCTTAATTCTCGATACTCGAACATTGCCGCTATGCCTTCCTAATACAATAGAGCCTCTCTTATCGGAAGGTTTAATATTGTATTATCCTGATAACCAAACCGTTCTATCATCTAAAGATTACTAAATTAAGTGATAATTTATCTAAATGACACATTGATTAGATAATAGAACGTTTGACTATCAGAATATCGTCGAATTAAATATTTATTTCATAAATAATTACGAAGCGACTGTAGACACGCGATAAATCTAAATTGTCTTTCTTCTTCTCAGAAAATATTACAATCGAAAAACTCCTAATCGTTGCAACTATAAAGAAAATGGTACGGCAAGGGGTTAATTACCAATATTTTGTACCCGAGACGTATTCTCCGAAGAGTGCGCTTCCGATCTAAGTGTCCTGGCGCGCGCACGCATTGTACGAATCCGCCGGAGCGTTTTAAAAAGAATCCTCGATCGACGAATATACCCGAGCCGCGGGGAACAACGAGCATTAATTCGCGCGACCGATTTAAGGACAACACTCGGCCGGATGATCGCCGGCACGATCACCGAGCCGGATCATCATCTTCGAAGTCGGCCGCCGGCCTCCGCTCCAGTTCCCCGTTTTTACCTCCGCTCGAAATCTCGGTGCACGTTGTTCCGCCTAATCCATGCGTGCGTCTCCGTTCCGCATAGATGCGTTTAATGTGTATGCACACGCGGCGGTCCGCGGACTGGCCGCCGCCGCCAGTCTGCCAACGTATCCGGATTGTCGGACGCGGAACCTGTATCCGGGATCGTCGGGACACCGAAACCAGAGACCGGCTTATCGACGAGCCGCCTCCAATTAACGCAGCTCGGGTAAATCTGCAACTATTTTACAGAGAAAGAGAGCGAGCTAGGAAGATAAAGAGAGAGAGAGAGAGAGAGAGAGAGAGAGAGAGAAAAGAAAGCAACGCTTACGAGTTTCAGATCGAGCCTCTGGAAACAAAGTGTCTCGGAGCGAAACTTCCAAGTTGACAGTTCTCAGCCGAGAGAGACTTGTGAGAGAACGAGATTTAATTTTTTTTGTAAGCCGACGGGCATGGCGCCCTTAATTAAACGGCGCAGCAAGCAGGAAACAGAACGGCCACGATTGTCCGGCCGCGTATCGAACAAAAAAACCTGTCCCCGTGGACACGGTGAGCATCGGGAAGAGGGTTAACGGAAGGACCCGGGGATCCTTTGAAATTCCGACTATTCATTCGCGGATCCCGATGCCGGACAACGACCGGCCGCGCGCCGGAGGTTGGCCAATAAATCCGACGCGCCCCGCGCCGGTAGAAATTAGCGGACCGCCCCGCCCGTTCGCTCCCCCCCGCATCCACGGATTAACGCATTAGCGGAAAATACAGCCGCGCCTCGGTGCGCTTGTCCTTTTCATTTCGGGGGCTCGTTAAAAGCGAGGCTTATGCCGATCCGACCGCGTGTCTCGCGGTCCTCTTGCTCTTCTCTCTGTCTCTTCTCCCTCATTTTGTCTCCCCCCCCCCCTCTCTCTCTCTCTCTCTCTCTCATGTCCTAACTCTGGTTCACAGATCACGATTAAAAACACCGGGAACAAGTCAAAGTCGGCTGTGCTTCAGCCGGCGCGCGCGGCGAGCTAATTTCCGGTAGAAGCGCGCCCGCGCGACATCCGAACGGATTGTCTTAGTCGTCGTCGTCGGGCGTTGCGAGGGCAAACGGGACTTGCTTCCACGGATTCCGCTTCCAATTATCTCCAGGACGCGACTACCGCGTCTAGACGCCGTCTTAATTTATAATACGATTCGACTAAGAGTCTCGCGCGTCAGATCGGAATCATACTGCGGGGACACGCTCCGCATTTTCGATATCGGGTATCAGGAATACGGGGTTCGTTAGCAGGATTAACTCCCGGGATACGCTCAACTTATTTTTGCATCCCCGTCTGCCCCAAACCGACACAGTTCGCTGGGATCATTCGCCGGCTTCGTACTTCCGCGTCCTGTACACATCTTTCCCATCTATTATTATTATTATTATCGTTATTATTATTATTATTATTATTATTATTATTGTGATATCGGGAATATTTCGGTACCCGACAGATAATTTTAAGAGTAGTTTTAAGGACATTAGTTGTATAGTCGTAAAAAGTAAAGCGGCGTTGACCTGCCCCGAGTTGCGCGTACCGATGGGGCCCACATGCCCACATCTGGGATTTGTGGAAATTTGGGATTTAATTTCTATTTAATCCCAATTTGTAGTAATTAATAAAATATATTGTTACTACATTATCATCATCATCATCATCATAATTTATTCATTTATTTATGAAAGGGTATAAATCCCTTGGCACACGAACCAGTTAAAAATCGCAAGCGATATAAAGGCCCAAGACTTCGAATTTATAAAAATCCTATTCAAGAGCAGCTGACTTCGTCGAATAAAGTTCCACCGCGCTGGGTTTTACCGTGGAAAGAGCTTGACTTCTCAGAGATAAATAAGGGTATATTTAATAATTAAAAGCGCTGCGAGATTAAAGGCGGTAGCCTGGTCTTTGCAACGACCTCTTAAAAGTCGATGTACGATTTTTCGTCGCGGTTTTATTGCGCTCCGAATGAATAATGAATCGCCATTAGAGTGACCCCCGAGGTGGATCGCGAAGAGAGGTCGAAATCGTACCTCGAGGATATGCTTTGAAAAAAATCCGAGAACCGCGTCGTCGTTGTACCTGACAGGTGGGGAAGTTATCGATGACTGCTCCCTTCCTTTGCAATAATACGCAAATTCGTAGCAATTCTAATTTTTTGGAAGGGCCGAGGTTTATCTCCCCTTCCTTTCGTTTCCTAATGTTATAGTACGTTGTTGTCCCCGAATTTATTCTGCTCGTAGCAACGCGTCGCTGGGACCAAATCGCTGGACTTTACGAGAGAGAATGGGGTTGATCGTCCGACAGTAAGAAACGATCTCGCGGTAAGTAAAACGTAGTCGATAGCCGCGAAACGTTCTCGAACAGATTTGCTTTCGATTTTTCCGTGCCGGCGAGCAACGGGGAAAACAGTTTGCTGGAGACTGTGGCTTATCTTCGATCTTAATATCCGGTAACCGAGAGAGTCTCGGTATCTTCAAGAGTGTAGCAGCATTGTGAATCGATAGGGGACGCGATTCCACTGATCGAGATACAGAGAGGGTACGTGTATGCAAGAGAGAGAGAGAGAGAGAGAGGGGGAGGGAGAGGCTCTCCGCATATATTGGCCGGGTCCGGCGATTGATGAGATCGTTAAAGTAGACACACCGTGTATATCTAGTTGGGGTTTCATACAATTCGCGCGAGTGTACACGGGTTGCTCCGCGTACGTGTACCCGGTCGCGCGTCCCTGTGTGCACAGGTCAGAATGCACACAGTCTGCCTCAATATGCAGTGATCACTAATGCAATTTCATGGCGCATGCACGTGCAGTAACGAAGGCTTAGGTCACGCTTTCATGTACACTGACTGATTACGTCTTGCCTGTGGACGTGCGCGCCCGTTCCCGTGTAACCGGCCCCCCTGTCCCACTGTCATTTTATTAAAACGATTCGACACGGAATCGGGCACTCCCCTGCCCATCTGGCACACGGACACGGCACGGACGCGCGGGCGCGCGCGCGCGCTCGCGTACACACTCTCGGCCGTATTAATTAACTTTCCTGTTTATCCTCGCGGTACCGCGGATTTCGCTGCAGCCCGCGACCCTTATCGAGCCCCGTCTATTTCGTAAACAGGCTTCCGATCTTCCCCTAACTACCCTCAACGGCTAATCGAGTATTAAGAAGACCAATTCGACGTCTACGTTCTCACCGTAATTGTCCGAAACTGCTCAAGAACCGAATTAATATAATCAATTGTAATAAATTAATAAAGAAGCTCGAAAGCTTACAAAAGATTGAACGCTTCGCAACGATGACAAGATTTAATTTATATAGCAGGGGTGGCCAAGCTCCTTGATAGTCCGAGCCATTTTTCAAAATTTGAAATTTTTCGATGCTTCACAAGCTTACGAAAGATTTAATTCATCTGGAATTTTCTGGATTGTTATTATAAACTTAAACAGTGTATGAAATGAACGAGGACTCTTGAAAATCTAAATGGAATGGATTCGAAAGCTTGAAACGTTCGTTCGTTTTTTCTCCGTTTCGAAATCGAAGGGGCGCAGTTCCGGGCCACGGGATAAGGGATAAGGGCGGCATTGTGCAGTTTGAAAATGGCTTTGGAAGGGACCAGGAGCGCGGAATGTCCCCGGTCGGAGCCAGAAGTTTCTGCTAACTAGCCGAGTGATTTATTTAGCGAAAAAAGTGCGCGCTTTATTGGAAACACGTCGTGTCGGATATCCGACACGGTGACGGGGCATTGAGAGGACGAGACGAGACGAGACGAGACGAGACGAGACGAGACGAGACGGCGGTGCGCGGGGCGCGGGGCGCGGGGCGAGCCTGGTCACGGGATGAATTTCAATTATAGCACGCCGCTCTGCAGCTTCTTGCACGCCTGTACATTGTGTTTATCAGCTGTCGCCCGTTGCCGGACACACCGTCCCGTAAATTCCATTCAACGCTCTTGATCACCGCGAGAAGTCGACCAGATCCGCGTTTCTCTACGTCTTCGAGCTGGCCGCCTAATTCGGTCTTACGAAATTGCTCGCGCGCGTCCGCCTCGTTCCGTAAAATTGTCAAAAACACGGAATTTCCGGCGGGTGTTACCGCGACAAGCTCGAGAGCCAGAAACCACGAGACGGGATCTCGGCGTTTCGACGGCTCCGGGAATTGGGAAACTTCCCGGATGCCCTCGGTCTCCCTCCGCTGCCCTGGAAAACTTCTTAACGATAGCCTGTATTTTTATTGGAGTAAGTAATTACCGGTGCTTGTTGTTCGAACGTAACGACGCTCTCTCCGCGTTCCCTTGTTTCCTACCTTTTTCTTCCACGAACGAATTTCCTCCGATAAATACAGGATGTTTCTACGATCCCCGAGGTACGGCGGACAGGCCAGACTGATGATCCTTTGCGGAAAGGATCCGTGAATTTTCACTTTTTTCGCAACCGGACGTCGACGCTCGTGTTCCGCCTCTCGCTGTTGAAACCGACTTCGATTTCGAAAAATTACGGTCGGCTAAAAATTGCCAAAGAAACTGAACACCGCATAATTGGTCCGCCTGCTTTATATTTAACCATTGTCCATTTTGCTGTCCATCCATATTTTATCGTCCGTTTTGCTCGGCTGAATTTTCGAATAAAAATTCTGCAATGTCTCGATGAACGCGGCGCTCTTGTTACAAAGAAATACCAGCTAATTAGTTTTACCGCTCGACAGTGATTCCACCGTCGGATTGCATTGGTCGTAAAGTCCGCGGTCCCGTAACAAATGTTCCCGGCCGCTACGAAATTTGCGGGATTAAAAATTGCGAAATAAAATCGTGGCACGTTAAGATTTTCCAGAGGACTCGAACCTTTTCGCCGCTCAAGAATCACGGTAAGTGTGGAATCGGTCAGCGCTGGTCGGACGAGTTGGCCGAGTTGGCCGAGCACGTTTAACCCTTTCGTTACGGGTGCCGTATATAGTCGGCATAATAACAATAACCTGTTATTAATAACTCGGCGGACGACACTGCTGCAGTGAAAGGGTTAAGCGCGAGGGCTGGCTATTCGAATTGAATTCTCTCGCTGGGTGTCGCGTTCTTGAAACTTGCTGAAAACAATTTACATAGCTCGTAAAGTCGCCCGGCCGGAAAACATATTGCGCGTCGCGGCCGGAATAATCGCGGGCCCCGGGACTAGAACGAGAGTATGATTAAGGTGGCAATTAGTCCGCTGATTAATTTTAATAGATCGCCCCGCGCGAGGCCGACGCCGTCGGCGTGTTCGACCGTGATGGCTGATAAAGTTTTCCCGGAAAAACAACTTTTACGATCGCAAAACGCCGGGCCGCCTGGTACTTGTTATGAAAATTCCTGGAAAATTTATAGAACAGACGTCCGAACACCGTTGTTATACCTGCCGCCGAGAATTTTATTAGAATCAAAACCTGCGGAGAAAACCCTCCGAGTCTGTACAACGGCGAAAGTTGTCCGGTATCGCCGCCGTTGGAATCCGAAACGGAAATCAAAGCCGTATTCTTTTCCGAGTTGCTCTTCTCTTCTTCGCGTCCTCGTTCGCCGTCGAATGAAAATATTTCTAGCAGTTTGATTTCCGTCCAAGCAAACAGGAACTTGGATATTAATTTAATTTCATTCATTTATCTATATACAATAATAGAAAACTGCATCGCGAGTGCAACGCCGGAAGGTAGACCAGCACGGCGATTCGACGTTTCGAATACTCGTTTGGACAGCGTCGGGACGAGGCGATAACAAACTAGGTTTAATTATGCGCCGATTGCCGCGAACAAACCAGTCGGCTTTTCAGTTCAATATTGATTCTGACAAAGTGTCAAGTTCGGCGACGACAGAAGCGCGTGTTCGCCGCGACGTTAACAAACGATCTTGTTGACAGTCCGAGGATGCCGCCGCGAACGGGCCGTCGGGAAAATATTATCCGAAACGAGATAACGGCCGACGACGAGACAAAAGAAGTCCCAGGACGACGACGACGACGACGAGGATGACGAATGCAGGCCGCATCGCGTGCAAATTAGTCATCGCGGAGCAATGGTCATTTTGCCGGGCATCGGGACAACGCGTGACACTATCGCACTGAATCATAACCGCGTTAATATTTATCCCGCGGCCACGGTTATTTATAAAGCTGGACGGGACAGACCTTGGGCAATTGGGATTAGCATGACGAAGGATCGTCCCGTGATCGCCGTGACTGATTTTTCAACCGGTTCGAGGAGCCCGCGCGCGTTCAGGAGAGAGAGAGAGAGAGAGAGAGAGAGAGCGAACGATCTGGCCTGTGATCCAGGAGGATTTATCTTTCAAGATCTATCCGCGCCGGCAACGAAAACGTCGGAAGAATCGATCTTACCCCTTCCCGGAGATTAATTATCCCTTCCTGTTCAAGGTATCACTGTGATCTTTAATTAACACAGGCTTGACTATAACGGCGTGGCTCCGCTATTAATCCTTTTCTGCACAATTTATCGTAGAGAAACAAATTTCGCAAAGTAAACATCGTCCGAAGTTTCAGCACGATTTTAGATTAAAAAATCCATTCCTTGCTGATCTCTCTTTTGCATAAAGATCCGCAATCTGTTAATTAAAAGCGCGGCGAGAAGATAATGATTTTTCTGAAGTTCTGTAATTGTTTTCGCACGGCTTGAGACGACTTTTTAGTCTGCTCGGAGTATAGTCGATAATGTATGCCATATACCAAGAGAGAGAGAGAGAGAGAGAGAGAGAGAGAGAGAGAGAGAGAGGCTTGAAGCAATTAATTCAGACGCCTCTCAAGTTACCTAATTAAGGTGCCGAGAGATCCGCGACCTCCTCGGGGTTCTTTGAAGTCGATCTCGCCTCAAAGGAGGCACCGAGACACCTCCGGCTCCTCAAAATCCACTTACCCGACGAAATTGATAATCGAAAAAGATTCGTCGAGCCAGACAACTTGGCGGACGCAGGTGTGAGGCCGAACACTGTCGCCAAATTGCCCGACAATCACCTCTTTTGATTGCACTTTCTTTATCTTGAAGCGGGAATATCGAAACAAGAGAAAACAAAGGATGATCCTACAATAAAGACGAAGATTTTCAGGTCTCCGAAAAGTCTGCGATCGAAATAAATTGTTCCCTTTCAATTAAAATTGACTCGTACAGCTTCTAAGATTTCAGGGACTTGGTCGGAAGAATATATGTACTTTTCTCTTTTGTCTGGCAAAAGATAAATTCACAAGAAATAGAAATTTAATAGAGACCTCCTATTACATCGGTGATACATTTTCTTTTCATGTATAATTTCATGTAAAAAGCACTACAGTCCGTTTATAAATAAATAAATAGTAAATAATAATAAATTCTTTATGTAAGACAAAAGGCTCTTACTAGCCCGTGAATAAAGAATCATAATAATAATAAATTTTCTCCAAGATGAAAATCGAACAGTCGATCGACTCGAAAAGATTTTCGGATTCTATCAGCAGCTCCGGCGAACGATTAATTTCCTCTCAGATTAAAATCGACTTCACCGTCGATCAGCTGACCGAAATGAAGCTGTCAAAGAGAGTCAGGGAAGAGAGGAGCAGGTTCGGGCCAGCTATCGGTCATTATCAAATGATGAAATCACGGCGGGCGGAACTCGGACGCCTTTGAGGCGACAGAGGCAAACGAGCCCCTGCTCTGATTACGGCATTGTCTGATTAGTCTGTTTTGGCGGCGGTGGGGCGTGGAAAGAAGGGGTTACGCCGCGCGCGTGCTGCTGGAGACGCAGACCGGAAGTCGAGGGTGCCGAAACTCGGCGCGCGGTGTGAGAGAGAGAGAGAGAGAGAGAGAGAGAGAGAGAGAGTTCCCTCTGCCGCCGCGTGCATGTGTTTGGCAGCGCGCGGGTATTTGGCAGCCGGGCGTGCTCGCGAAACTGCAAACCGAATCTTCCGGCGTAGATTGAGTTCGGAAACACACGCGCGCGCGAGCACAACTAATCTCGATCCCCGAAACACGTTCCCCTCCCGTCCCAGATCCTCCGCCGGCTTCTGCTGCTGCTCTCTCCTCCGGTTCGTAGACGCCGGCGTCTGTAACTCCATCAGGACCCCGAATTCAAGCCGGAGTTCCTATGTACGACCGATCGTAAAGCACTGGATCCGAGATTGAGCCACGGACGTCCGCTTTCACCCCCGCCACGATTCCATGTACGGGTATCGATACGCGATCGCTCGATGAATTCTGAATGATCTCCCTCCCTCCCCCTCTCTCTCTCTCTCTCCGTCTCCTGCCGAGTTCGCGAATTAGAGCCGCAGAACTATCCTGTCGGGACGGACAAGTTCGATGAAATATGTATCTCCGATTTCTGGATTCCAAAGGGTACGGGTCCTGGAGGCTTTCGGCAGTCCGGGCTTTAAGAGAGAGTTTCAGGATTTAATCGGCCCGCAGGCCGAGTAGCTCGCTCGAACTTGCTCCGGGCAACATTTTCTGCTGCAATCGCGAGATACACACCGAGTCAGCCTTGTTCCCTCGTTCGCCAAATTTCGGAAGGGGTACGGCTCGCGACGAGGTCTGTCTCGCTTGGTCAACGATTTTCCTTACTTTCTAAGCACTGCTCCTCCCGGAGAAACTAGGTTCTCCGAACACGACGGCGATTTTTCGGATTAGCGAAAGTTGCTGCTCCCGTGGCGAACCGAGTTTATCGGCGCTCTCTCGAAGCGGGAATTAACATGTCGGAGCGCGAATCCTCTCGTAGGAGTTATAGGGCGCCGGGCTGGTTAATGACAAGCGGTTACCACTGAATCTTTCAGCGTGGTTTATTCGCGTCGCGGAACAAGGAGGAGCACGGTCCGGTCAACGAAGAAAGGCTGGGACAAGAAGAGGGAGAGACAGAGAGAGAAAAAAAAGGTGCGAGGGGGAGAAGACAGAGGGGCGAGATGGAGGTGGCGTTCATTTGTTATTCATAGGGTCGCCATAGCCTCGGCACGTCGTCGAACAGGTTTCGAACACGTAGACAGAGGCCCGCGGCGGCGAACCCACCGCAAACTCATCCGGCAACTTCAATTACACAGATTTCTTTTATCCTGGACCAGAGGCTCGGGCTCGGCTTTCGGGTCCTTACCGCGCGCACCGAAACAAAAGTCCGCAAAGAAACATTCGTGGTATTCGAGGCACAGATCTCGTTTGTCGAAGATCAATACCCGTTCTCCGAAATTATTTTCAATCGGCCAAAACCATTTCCATTGAATCGATTAATGTTGCTTCGGCATAGAAAAATGAACGATTATATTTGGTGACATGTGAACAATTTGTATTTATCCTGTGCCTATGTTATATTCAAATGTTTAACCATTTGCGGTCGATTGGCGAATTGACTGAAAAGAACGAATTAGTCAAAGTATGCCAAGGGGTTAAGAATTCTTGAGATTCTGAGGCCTCTTTTCATAGTACACGATGCGCGTAAATTAGAATAAAAATAATGTCCGAGAAAATGCATCAGCTCAGAAAAAATCAGAAAAAAGTATAATGATTAAAGGGCCGCGTCCCGCAACTTTGTGCCTTTAATTGGACAGCGCAGAGACCGTCATCGTCCTGCCTGGAGATGGCAATGGGATGCGCAATGTGTGCGAACTATTGAATTCGTAACGCAACAGAGTTCGATCTCGTCCGCTGATCCGGGATGGAACGAAACAATCTCTCAACAGGTCGTAAGCGAGATCGCGTGCAATTACGAATTGAAGGCGGTGTGTTAAATTAGCGGGTTCGACGAATCAATATTTGGCAAATTAGGGTTCGGCGACACCGTTCGGCTCCGTTAATTACCGAGCAATTACCAGCCGGAAATACTTTAAAAAACGGTTCTCTGTCCGAGCCGTGAATAATTTGGATCGCGCGAGCGCGCCCGCCGGATCAGAACTGCGCTCGCGGATTGCACACGCCGGTTATGGGATATACATTATAAATCGAGCAGATTGCGCGGCCAGGTGAACGCCGCCGCCGCCGCCGCCGCCGTAGCTCTCGAAATCAGTCTCCGAGCGTGGTGTCGGCTTCTCAAAGGCGCGGCGCGTCTTGCATACCGAACGAGGCATCCCCGGCGCATCTCGCTCCGAGAGCTAATTCCAAACTGTGCCCCAGAAAGATATTGTCTCGAAAATAATTTAGAGGCGCTCCTAGTTTTATATCTCGCGACAAAAGCTCGGTGCAACGCGCTGAGCTCTCCGTGTTTCATAAATGAAACCGAAGACGACGGGACAGCCTCGCAGCTTTTTGGGATTAGGTGAATCAACGATAAATGCCAAAACGCAATAATAAATTGTAGAAACGCTGTTTAAATTAAGGTCGGCGAATTTTGATTTTTCATAACAGCGTGAAACTTGGCTTTTTATTATCTTTAAAATCGGATGCGATAAATCGTTGTTTTATTAATTCCTCGTAGCTCTTTGTTACGAGCTCGACGACGAATATGTTTGGAAATTGGCCGTTCGATGGGAGACGATTATGTGGACCGAATTTGTAGGGGCGATACAGGAATAAAACAATCGCAGGCATTGAAATACGGTCGGTTGGCAATCAAAGCGGCGATGTCCAACAGCTGAGGACACGGCCACGGGCCAACAAATCACGGGAAGTCGTTGAGCGTGGTGTTCTAAGCGACGGAGCCTCGAGAAACGCGGCTCGACGGGCCGCTGGCCGATGTCCCGCTGCCTAATCGAGTTAAAATTAGCGCGGGGCGGCGATACAGAGAGGCGATCGGAGAGGGCGGTTGCTGGTTCCGGCTTCGAGATTTATCGGCCGAATAAAACGGAGACAAAGAGCGGAGGGCGCGCGCGCGCCTGGCTCGCGTGTTTTACGAGACATCAGCAATTCACCGCGGCAAATATGCCGACTGTTTGTTTTCGGGGCGGTTCGCCGCGCGATTCAACAAGCGGGAAACACGCTCGTCTTCGCGCGTGCCCTCTCTCTCTCTCTCTCCCTCTCTCTCCCTCTCTCTTTCTCCCCCTCTTCTTCTCTCATTCTCTCATTCTCCCCGGGATGCACGCGCTCGCGCGACCTCCGTGATCCACGAATTCCGGCAACGGCCGTGGAAAATTTATGCGCGACGAATGCAGCCCGAGTTCCCGTTGTTCCCGCGAGCGCGCGCGCGCGCGCGCGCTCCCGCCCCGAACCGAAATTCGCCCCTCGAGATGAGGGCGCCCCGCGTTTACAGCCCGCGTGCAATGGAATTTTCGAGGCTTCCAGCCACCTCCCTCTCGCCCATGAATCTTTAATTCGTTGCGTCGCCGATGGTGCGATCGTTTGCTTCCGCCGACAAACGGATCGCGAATATTTATGCGAGCTCGTGCCGCGGCCCCAAGCACAAGAATCGCGATCGCTTCTTTTTTCGCCGTGGAAGTCGACCTTTGGGAATTTGTGCACGAAACGATCGCGCGGGACCTGTTAACACGCTCGTCGCCGCGTCACCCATATCTGAGTGACAGGTATGCTTCTGTGGGGGCCCCGTCACCCAAATATGGGTGACGCTCTTCTTATTCAAGATTCTATATATTTAATTTATGAAAATCCCATTTGTAGCACAGGAATTTAACGGATTAAGGTAAACGGCAAACGTAAAATATACAAAATAAAAATACTAAAAATTCATACATTGTCATGTTTGTTATACATTAATTTATATTTAATGTATCAAATAAAATGTTGTCCTATTCATCCTGACTACAGAATGTCGGCCTGATAAGAAGTTCGAGCGATTTGCGATGGGCGACGAACGTGTTAAATGTAATTATTTACACTGGTTTTTATGCTACACGAGCATTTTGTTCCACTGAACCGCTCAACAGGACCATGTCCGAGAAATCATACCTGAGTGTCCTAATTTTTGAGAGGTGTTCGCAGGAGGGGTTTACGGAAGCGACCAATTATAGCCGAAGGTCCCCATCATATTCGGACGCGGCGTATTTAGTGACAACAGGGATAAATAATTCAGCGGTCGAGCGAGCGACGTTGTTAGTATAGCCTGTTAATTTATTCACGGCCGGAAATTCCTAACGATAGTGAATTTTATAGATGACACTTGTAGAGAATGGTGAACGAGGGTCGTTGAGTGACGTTCTCGGGCGAGACCGGCTCTCGCAGCCGCGAGTCGTTTCGGTGATTGATGCCTCGCCGTGATATCCGATTCGATCGGCAGCGCAAATAATTATTTGAATAATCGGCGTGTGTCGCGTGCGCTTCTCGCGTGGCAACGAGTGCCCCTGATCGATGGTAATCGAAGATTGATGCGACCGCCGCTATTGATTTTAAGAAGCCATTAATACGTTATGGGCACCGACCGACCGACCGACCGACCGACCGACCGACCGACCGACCGACCGACCTCTTCCTGTCCGAATCACGAGGAGAACCTTTTCCGGTCTCGTGCACCGAAAATCCCAACCCGTTCGGTCTTGATCGAGAGGCCGCTCGTTAAAAGCCTCTTTCGATAAAACGAGAGTATGTCGCAAACCGGGAAACGATCCTTTGACGAGACGACGACGACGACGACGACGACGACCGCGTCGGGAAGCGTCGGTCGAACGCGAAAAATAACACGGCGACGATTTTTGTAACCGGCACACACAGCCTGCGCGTACCTCTCGGCTATCCTCATTAAAAAAAGGTATTGATCTGCCGATAATTGGCCAGCCGGTTTCAGACCCGACCTCTCCGACCTATTCCGAACTTCTCGAATAAAAGAACCGCTGAATTTTCGCTGCGGTTCCGTCGGAAATTTGGAAAATTCGATTTTTTTGCTATCAGCGGGGTTGACGACGACGGAAAGCGGGACGATTTTGCATACGTGTGAAAAAAGGAACCGAAACGGCGGCGTTAACTTTCCCGTTCGACGAGAAAGTTGAACTCTAATTATACTCTTTAATTATATTTGCCGTCACGTACCGATTCTACTTCGGTCGGAACAATTTGCTTTGGAATTCTGCAGTTTATCGAGCGTTGCCGTTTAAACAATTTTATACGTTTTGTAAAACGTTTAGCTAACAATCGTCGCGTAGTTTGTCATGTAGTAAGATGAGTCGGACAGCAGTCGGCAGGTTATTTTCAGGTGGTCCTGAAATGACTTTGCAAAGGACTTCGCGGCAAGAATTCGCAATAGAAGGACAGTTTTATTATTTATGCCGTTTCCTATTCTACTCCGGCCGGGCGACGTATGTCGCGGGAATTGAATTTGGACAAAGGAAGCGACACTCTCACCTCTCCTCGCATTGATATTCCCGTGTCGATAATATTTCCCGGTGATGCAGTCCAGATCTGGTAAGTGCACAATATGCATTATGCATGGCCTGGCGACGTTGCGGTGTACACGAGAACGCGAGCGCGAGCGAGAGCGCGCGCGGCGGTCCACGATTTTAGATCGCGTGTGTCACCAGTTCGAAAAGTAAAATCGCCCGCCTTGAAAACCTCTCTCTGGTCTATTTCCATCGCGGTCATCAAAAATTAACCAACGAACACAATTTTCCAGATTTTTTTTTTTCTTTGCTATACCGGAACAACATCTCTCGCTTCCGACCGTTTCCTTGATTTCAATCTAATTCCCTCGCATAATTCCTTCAGATGCGTATCAAATAATGCAAAATAAGATACTGAATTCATAAGAAATTAGACGCGTTATTATTCTTAACAAGGCGATTTTATTCGAGCGATCGAAATCTCCTGGCGAATACTAAGCGTCGCGGAAAATGCAACGCGCGTCCATGGGATGCTTGCATAAAAGTAACCGAGTTAACGTTACAATTATTCAAACTATACAGTTACTTTATTTTACGATCGTTGCGATTAAAGAACACTTTTGTGGCCAATTATTACTGTACACGCGTATTCATCCGCGTGCATTTTAACCAGTTAGCTGCGTCGATCTATTTAGAAGATAAACTGTATGTAATCTGTGTACAATCTTTTTGACACTTGTTCTAAAATTATCCTAAATCGTGCGAAACTTGCGAATATGTTATTATTAGGTTGTCAAGTATGAAATGGAGCAAAAAATGGACATCATTGAATTCGATTTTGTTCCAATAAAAACTTTTTATTTTTAATCAAATTATGCACCCATATTATCGATACACTTTTGCCATTTTGGAGATAACTCATTTATTCTTTTTTTTATTTCCTTTTTAACAGGTTGAAATGAAAATGCTGTCTCGCTATTTTAGCAAGAAAAAGCAAAGCAGTCGGTTTGTGGTAATAGCAGCGTTAATGACGAATAAATTGCCGGGGCAGTTCGATCTCTTGAAAAAGAATTCGACACTTGTTGCGGACGACAATCTGATCGGCGAAATAGTGGGCCACCGATGGGCCACCGGAGGATCCCGAGACAAAATCGAAGGGGGAATCGAGATTAAAGCGACCGCTTTTCTCGTCGGCGTTTTGACGAACAGACGAAATATCAAAGCGTCGTTCTCGCTCCGTCGATGAATAGGCGGTTCTTTGGAGAGTGCATCCCCATGCATATGGATCAGCCATTTATCATATTCTGACGGAGGGTCCATGCGGTCGAGGCTCTCGCTCTCCTCTTAACACGGAATAATTATGTCTGGTTCGCCCGGCACGGTGGATCGACCGCTAAAAGCCGTAGTCGATTTTTTCGGTCCAGCTCGGTAATTCCCTTCGCCGTTGTAACGGTGCAACGGCGCAACGGCGCAACGATTCACTCCGTGCGGTTCCGCCGGTTAACTCGTCCGGACGTCTCTCGAGAGACCTCGCGGCGCGCGGGGGGATCGCATGCTCTCGCTTGTTATTACGGGTGCGTTCCTTCGCCTAACTTCACTTTATTAGCTCCGACCGGTGATTACCGGAATCGTTGCACGCTCTCCTGGCCCCTCTCCGCTCTTCAACATAGTCAACGCCCTCTTATCTTATTATTATGTCACTTTCATCGAGGTCAATCGTTCTCGTCGAGTCATGCGACTTCCCCTCAGAGACAGCACCGTTCCGTCGCTATTCCTTTTTTAAAATCTCTGCTATCGTCGCAATTCGGATGTCCTTGATGATAGCCTCTGTTACCCTTCTCTTTTTTAACCTATTTTTCCTTATCAATTTCCTGATGATATTATACCGTATTATTCCTCTATTATATTCTCCGTTCCTCATTGTCTGCATACCTTGATCTTTACTTCTCTTTGATATGCAACCCGAGCGTCATATTATAGTATCATTGCGACACAGACACTTTCTCCCGTTGATCAAATAAAATATCATTATTATTGCTATTATATTATCGATGTAATTCTTGATCGCGCAGTGGAGTTCTTAGAATGAATTCTCGAGTTTCCTGTCAAGGAGGCCAGAAGTAAAAAAACCCCGTATATTTATCGTTTACGAATCACCGTGCACCGAACAGCGCCGAAGCGTATTACGCGAAACCGAGCGCAATTATTTCAGATAAATATTAACGAGGCACACGTCGGAGCTGTTGTTGATCCTCGCCGCGGAAGCGGTTCGGAGTCGCAATTATCGTTAATTAAGGGAGTCAGAAATGCATCTACGATACGCTATTTTCTCGAATCTTGCCGCGCGTCTCGTCGGCATCCTCTTCCGAATGCAAGCAGCATTATTACGCCGCGAGAATTTCTTCCTCGAATCGCGTTTTATTAGCCCGGCCCGGCGATTACAGGCGCATCGCGATCGCAGCCTCGCGTCTTCCATTCGCGCCCGCCTCTAAGAGACTCACTCGCAAGATAAACGGGCCGTGGCTTTGCGGAATTACACCCGGGATCATCGCGTGGCACGGACGGTTTCACGATCGCTCGAAACTTGAGCCGCTTCGAAATTCCTCGGTTGATCGGTCGAACAATCGGCGGCGAGGAAGAAGCTCAGCTCGTCGTAATTTATCGCGCCGTTGGAACGTGAACGATATTTTTATTATAACATCAAGTATTGTTGCCATTTCCTTGTGACGTGTATACACGTTGTACGCTGACGCAGCTGACAGGTTAAACTCTTAGGCAGGGGAATACTGAGAGGTTAATAAACAGTCTCGTTAAAATAGTGTACGAGTTCTTGTTCAGGAATTACGACGATGTTCTCCGACCGCAGCTCCCCCGAAACGACGATACGTGAGCGTCGGAAAGTCGGTCGGGGAATCTCTCTGGTTCTTTCGTAAATTTTCGGAAATACGGCTCGGCCCGAAACAAACTGGAGGGTCGGCGAAATATTTAACGAGCGGACGAGAGACGTGTTCCCCGGCGAAATCGTGATCAATTACGGCGTTTATCGGTTTGGAAATTGTTAAGTGTTCCCAGGGTCCGAGCGCAGAAATTGATTTTCGCGGCGGACCAGCAGCCAGGCCAACAGGAATTTACGGGGCGAGCTGCTGTGCTGTGTATGCCAAAAAGATTGCAATTCCGATTCTTTCCTCGTTTCTGGACGATTACCCCGAAAACGCGTCCTATCCCCCTTGTTCGGTTTAAATATCCCGACATGTGTGGAATTCCAATTGCCGCGTTCGTTAACACCTGCCGGCTCGAGTCCGGCCACCGGCGATTTAATTAAATCAGCCGCGAAACCGACGCAGCGTCCGATTTTTCCTGGACCGGGAAGCAAAGCGTGTTCCGGAAACGCGGGCGAGCGGAACGCGTCGTCCCGGGATCCACCGAAATTGACGAAGTCCGGAAAGAGCTCCGAAAGCGAAGCGTGTACCGCCCGCGCGCGAGATTTTCGTACCCGAAACCTTCGTAACGCTTTGTACGGTAAATTCAATCACATTTGAAGTTCCGGCCGATGAATTGGTTTCGATGAGTAACGCTTGCACGAAGAAAGAGAGAGATGGTTGTAGTGGCACAATTGATGGATACGATTTTTCCTACCATTTTCATAGACCGCGAAACTCGAAAAACCACTCGAATTCGTCGATTCGGCGCCTCTCTGTCTACCGATGCACTCGACCGCTTTGCAACAAGCTCAATTTTGACTTTACCGCTGTCAAAAAAATTCGAGCACGCTGTCGAAACGGTGGGAAAAAAAATCGACGCTGCCCGGGTTTCCGGATCGGTCGCTAAAAAATTGACGAGTCGGGTTCGAATGAACGGGTAAAAGAAGAATCGCGTCTCCTAGCGACGATCAACGCGGCCAGCAATTTACGAGCGCAATTGTTACATCGACGGGAGAGAAAAGCGGAGAAAAAGCTGGCGAAAGGCGTGAGAATCGAGGAATTTCGCCGAGGAAATTCCAGCGCGTCGATTCGCGACGTGTTCGACCAAAGCGGGGACCCATCTCCCTATGAAAACTGATTAGCCCAGGAATTCGGTCGGCGAGGAGCCGAAAACCGTGTCGCGCTCGGCCAGGTGCGAAACTTTCCGGCCAACGACAATATTCGCCGACCTCTGTAAACAGCCGTCGGCCGAGGGCACCGGTAACTCGGTTTAATCGGGAAACTCGTTTAACCGGCGACAGAGCACCGCGCGCGCGCGCTCGCGCGCGCTTTTTCCCGAAGCACAATGGACAACTACGACGCCATTATTTCAGTCTCGCCTGGTCGCGTTTAGGGCGCGCCAATTCGCCGCCCGTTTACGTCTTTCCCAACGACGGATGCACCAGTCGCGATTCCCATCGGGAGTACACCGCTTGCGCAGTTACTCGCGCGCGGTTTAGGGTATCGTGTTTCGTTCAATTCCGCGGAATTTACAGCCGGTTTTCGGTTTCCGCGCGAGAGCTAAGCTACGCCGGAATCTCGACACTCGATCGCCGCCTGTTAATTGCTCGATTAATTAACCGTTACCGCGCGACGAGGATCGCGTGATCTTCGGGGAACCGTCACTCGATCCGGTTCGTATCAGTGCTATTGAATTGCCGATCTTTGCGCGCTGAAAAAAAATTGTCCGCTTAGAACTGCTGCGCCGACTGCTGCACGTGAAAATTAGCTTCGCGCTGATCTTATCAATTTGAATTCGGTCGAATTAAATGCTTTCATTTTATTGACAGTCCGAGTGTTAAATTGATCGCGCTTGTAATTACTGAATTAGGCGAGAGTGGGGTCGTTATATAATCATAGCTTTGATTCACCGAGTCTACTGGATAGGCTCGATCAAGCTATAGTATAATAGAAGAAAAATATGCAGGTTATATAATATGACAACGTTCTCAAATTCTATTACAGTTTACAGCAGAGTCTTTGAAAGAATTCTTTGGCAGCAGAGTACTGTCGACGATCGATTAACTTTTTAAATAACGAAAATCCTATAAACTTCTCAATGCTAGACATTTATAAAAGTTTGACGAGAACAATATTCAGCAGAGGTATTATGTTAATTTTTTTTCACCGCAATCCAGGTTACAAAAAGACGGGGAATTCCGTGAATTACAGGGAAGGGGCCGCCGGGTCGATGTCGACCCAGGTGTTAGCGTGGCGGAGGTAATTGCTAACTGGTCGCGACGAATCGAGCCGGTCGGGGGCCGTTCATTGAATTCCCGTGAAATTTGTAATTAACCGAAACCCGAGCCTAGTTAATTCAACAGACCCGGGCAGAATCGCGCTTTGATTGCTGGCCCGTGATGCCAACGAAGTGCGAGGAATTTGGTAGAACGAAACCGGCTTGACATCGAGTCTTCTGATCAATTAACGCACCGATAGCCCTCGATCGCAGAGGGCTACGACCGAAATCGCGTTCGAATGGATATCCAAAGTTTCGGACCTTAACCTACGATTCTTACAGCTTAGCAATTAATTGCGAAAAATTACCTACATTAACCCTTTGCGCTCGGAGCCATTTTATCTGTAAATCTGAAATAATTTTTCTGGTTCATGGGATTTCCATTCTATTTAGCAAAATAAATTTTGATGCATACAAAATTTATTCTTACGACTCCTGCCAACAGTTTTACGAGTTGATAATTTTTTAAATCTAAACCTTATTGTTACAAAAATTATTTGGCAACGTAATAGAATAATTTCAGTGGGGCCTCAAAGTCGCCACTCGAGTGCAAAGGGTTAATTGCAATCGCCAAGTATCGGTGACAGAAAAATTTTATAAATTCTGCGCTGTAAAACAGCTGATTCTAATGCTTTGAATTTTAAATCTTTTGTATTTCAAAAATCCTAGTAATTCGTTCAATATAATTAGATTGAAGATGTTTTCAAAAGTCGGTGAAAAATTTCTGCCGCCCACATGTGGCTAACAAGGTACTCGACACGACACTAAAGAGTCTGAAACATTGTTACAGCAAAACGGATAAATGTTGCTAAAACAGTCCGTCGATTAATCCGACGTCTGTCAATTTTGTGAACGCGACAAACGAAGAAACGGAAGCAGTTGTCGTTTGATTTCAATGAATCGATCGAATTGGGATCGCCGGGACACAGCGATAAGAAGAAGAGGACAGATTCTAAATAAAACGGGTTCAGACGACGCGAACGCCCCGGAGAGGTCCACCGAAAACGGTTCATCGACCGATAAATTTCCACGGGCTTGATCTCTCCTATCCCTGGAGGGTTGTTCCTTCTCCTTGGCGCTTTATTTAATTTCCGGTATTACGAGGATTAATGTTTCGTAAGATATTTAAAGCGCAATTAGAGGGACGAGGCCCTATCTCTCTCTCTCTCTCTCCCTCCCTCCCTCTCTTTCTCTCTCTCTATCTCTCTCTCTCTCTCTCTCTCTCTCTCTCTCTCTCTCTCTCTCTCTCGTCTCTCCCGCATGGAACGGTACACTTTCGTTCGTCCACTTCGTTCTAATTCTTGCAGTGTACAAAGTGTCGTTGCGGCTCCGGGGGCTCTTTTCAAAAGTTCTGCGGCTCTTTCAAGAGGTCGTTTCGAGTCAATAGGCCATCTGGGTTGAAGATTCGGCCGCTGCCGGGAGAGAAACGGACACACAGACGCCGCCGACACAGGGGTTTGAGCAGAGGGAGTGGGAGGGGGAGGGGGAGGGGGAGAAAGGGAGGCGGGGAGTCTGGCAGAGGAGAAGAAAAGGGGTGGCTCAAATATTTGACCACAGAGTGACCAGCACGAGAGACTAGATGGCTATCTTTAAAATTCAGTGCTCTAGAACTGCAACCGGTGTGTGTGTGTGTGTGTGTGTGTGTGTGTGTGTTTGTGTGTTTGTGTCGCCGGACGATCCTTCTTGCTCACAGCTGTTCGTCGCTGCGTAATCATTGTTTTCTCCTTGCCTAATTTAATGGAACAGCACGCCACCGGGCAAGGATTCGTTGCGATAAGCAATTTTTATTGCACCAGCTGCCGGTTCGTTTGCGACATTATTGCAACCCGGTGGAAAACGGCGGGCGTTGCCGATGCAAATTGCAGGTGAAACGCGGCGTTAAGGTGTCTAAAATGAGAGGCGGGATACAGGCGGCGGTAATGACGAAAGCTGGGAGGAGGAATAAATAATGATAAACGGGGTAAAGAAGGATGATCGACGTCGTTTTGAAATAACCGTGGAGGATCTGCCTCCGGTAAAAGGAAATGGTAAATTACGCTTGGTAATTGTCGATGCGGACCGGGGACCGATTTATCCGAGTGAAATCATTAGGCCGCCGCGCTTTGAATCGCGCGCGGTCTCTCACGCTCTCTCGCCGGAATTGTGGGATCGAGAGCTCGCGACACAGAAAAGGTGACGCGCCGTGCAACTCTAGAAACAAAACAATGCACGATGTGAAAAGACGTCACGGATGTATGGTGCCGCGTTCTTCTGCGCGTCGGCTCGCGGCCGATTGCTACCGGTTTTGTTTGTTCCACCGTTGATTAAACGGCAATCAACGGACCCCCAATTACCGGGGACACGATCGAGACCGTCCACGTGGAAACGTACACACAGAGTTTCCGAGCGCGCGAGCTAATAATACATATCCCCCCCCTCCGCCCGTCGAAGATGCATCGTCGCGGCGACGCGACATTCTGGCCGACAAGTTACGCTGAAAATCCGTGGTTAATGTCACTGTGTTCGGGAACTTGGGAGAGCACGGAGGAATATTATCTTCCGGGAAACCCGAGGAACCCCGGGGAAACTTTCGAAAAGACTACCAACGGAATCTGTTCCGCGGTTCTACCGGGAATGTTTCATCGCTCGCGAGCAGAGCGGCGAATCGAATAAAAGGTAATAAAGTCTGTCTGTCTGTTGCCTCGTGGCGTTTCGATCACAGATATTCATCCACGGGATCAAATATTTTTCGTACCACGTTTTAGTCGCGCATTCTTTAACGCTGAGCTCGCGCGAATCGAATTTCTTCATTTACGATCGTTCGGGCTGTAAATACATTTATGAGAAGCGTTGCTCTAATCGTTGGACGTACGAGTGAGTCTCGAAAATTTCGCTTGCCTTAAAATATAATCTGTGCATACGGAAATGTTAAAAAGACAAGTGAGCTCGATTATAAAGTCTTCGAATCAATTAACTTAACCCCTTAGCCTGTACTTTGACTAGTCCGATACGTGATGAAAATTACAATAATGAATTATTAAGTATGGATATTATTCTATTCTTTAAAATTGGTATAAAATTCAAATCCCCTGTCAGTAATATTTAAGCATTCAAATAAATTCAAGCACAGAATGAACATTAATGTTTCGCCCCTTCTAAGATATGATATCAATTGAAAGATTCCTAATCGCAGTAATTATGAAGAAAATGGTACGTCAACGAGTTAACTTCGAATTATCTTGACAATAAATCAATTTTATGGAACGACGATACTGCTCGCACCTGGAAATAAAGAATCGCAACAACGAATAATCTAAACAGAAAATGGTTAGGAAAACAATCAAGTTGGAACGTGACACGGCGGAGCAAACACGCGGAGTGGATTCGCCCCCGGAAGGCTGGCGAATCCATTTCGTAAAAATCGGAAACGGCCCATAGAAGCCGTGGCGCGCGCGCGCAAGCCTCTCGGAATGCAAACAAGTGTGTATACGCGTGAACCATCGTATCGTATATCAATAGTCTACAGGGGCCCGATAAACAAAGGCTCACCTGCGTCAGGAGCGTAAACGCGTAAAGCGCCGGGGGGTGATTCCCAGCGCGGCGCCGCCGCCACTGCCGCCGCCGCCGCCGCCGCGCAGCAAGCCGCGCGCCGCGGGGAATATTAATTATAACTAAAAGTTACGGGTTGTAGCACGCCGTATAATCTCGTTTGCCCCGTTCCCGATCCCCCGTTAACGGGACACCGTAAAAATGAATGGGGGAGAAACTGCGCGCGACGCGGCAACCAGACGACCCGGTCGAACGGAACGCGCGGGGATGGAAATAATAGGACGCGGACAGAAGGAAAGTTACGAGCCCCCCGGTCCTCGGCTGAAATCGGAATCATGAATGGGATTTCCGAGCGTTTCTCGTCCCAGTCGTGGCTGTTTGTTAAACCGACGTATAACGACGCTGCTTTTGCGCTCTGTCGCGCCGTCAGCGACGTCCCTCCCTCTGCAGGCGGCGCCCTTAACGAGACCCGCTCGAGGCAGACGGATTTTCGCAAACCGTTCAACCACCCCTCCTCACTCTTCGAGAGCCTTCCATGACGCTCTCGATCGTTCGGCAAATCGCGTGCGAGTAACCCGCTAGCTAGCACCTGTGTGCCGCTGCTGTGCCTGCTCTCTAGACGCTTCGCGGACTCCCAGCGAACTTTCCACTTTGCACTTGTTGCCCTGACTGCTATCTGGAGGGTGCAATGCTACGATGGAATTGAAAATATTCGACTGCTGGATCTGTGCTCTTATCTATTTCCTTTATAATTGTCTGGCTGTTATATACTTTCCTATATTAAATGTGATTTTTCTGGCGCAAAATCGGAGCAAATGTCTCATCTATAGTTTCTAATAAGAATATGAGACAGCTGCTTTCAGTTCTTGGAAAATCTAGTATTAATCCCTTGCACTATAACTTATTTTACCATTCGCTAATTAGTACTTATCTGTCCTTAATACTGTCCTTAATAGGGCCAAATAATTTTTGTTTCATGTATCATCTTCATTTCCTGCCGTTTTGTTTTTAGACTTTGGATAATAGAAAAATTCAATTTGATTTCGATTTAAAAGAAATCAATAATATTCATATTTAGTCGTACGAGTCTGGCTTATTATTATAGTGCAAGGGGTTAAATGTCTGCGAATGCCTCGATAAACCACAATAATTATTGTGCGAATAACGCGTTGCTAAACGCTCTCATGTTTCAACGAAATCACTCTGCAGACAGAGAATGAAATATTCGTTTAAAAACACGCGAGGCGTTCCGAAGGCGCGTTTAAAATCCGAGGTTTCCCGCGGAACCTTCCGTTTAATTTGGCAGCGGACGAACTTGAGCCAGAAACAAATAGTTGGTTCGTTCCTGTCCACGCGGCAACCCGGTCGACGGATCCCCGGCCGGTAATTGCGAACTAATTTCGAAGTTCGAAAACCCGTCTGCCGGGCGTGATTGAAAATCCATCGGTAATCGAAAGTTATAATTTATTCGCTAGCGTTTTAATTACACCTTACTGGCCGCCGCCGCCGCCGCGCGGCCTCTCTATTAATCAGCGCGTGGAGACAAAACGGCGGAAAGTGCGGCAGCGACAAACCGGAACGCGTCGCGCCATGGAAAATCTTGTCCCGCCCTGCCATTCCCTTTCGTCGTCCTTTCTCGCGTTCCACGCTCGCGCGAATAATTACAAGCGAATCTCGACCGCGCGCCGATTCTACACACGTGGCGGCGCAGCGGGAAAATATATTATACTACGTTCCTAGCAGCCGTATAATTAGCCGGCGTTATCGAATTTCGTAAACAAGCTTACGATTTTGCAGAAAAATCTCGCCGCGAGACGAACGCTCGAGATAAAGAGAAGCTGCTGATGAATTGCGATTACTGTTCCACCCATATCTGGGTGACGCTAATTTCTGACCAATTTTGAACATTTATTTTTATTGCAATATATTCAAGCAAAATGAATTCGAAATGCGAAAGAATTTTAATGTCATCCCCTATGATAAATGTGAACTTTCTAGTTTTATTTTAATTAATTAAATTGCTTTAATTATGTGGGGATTTTAGTGTTTAATTGTGGGCGACAAACGTGTTAACGAACGCTCGACAAACTCCTTTTAGAGTGTCCGGCCTTCTTTCTTTCTTCACCCTTCCACTCGTCGAAGAAACTCGCCGAGAAGCTTGCTCGATCGGAGAATCAATGCAAGAATTAATGAAAATCGTTTATTGTACACAGGAAGACCGGCGGAAAAATCGCTCGCGAACTTCGTGGAGGGGAAAGCGAGAAGGACGAGGACCTTTTCAAACCTGGAGAGACCGTTTTGTCGGTCTGCGGGATCGTTTCAATGCAATCCACAATCTGGCGAACTTTAAATGGCCGTGGCGCAAAGAAAAGATCGAAGAAAATCTGCCGGCGACTCCGCGAGATAGAGAGAGAGAGAGAGAGAGAGAGAGAGAGAGAGAGAGAGAGAGAGAGAGAGAGAGAGAGAGAAAGAGAGAGTACCGAGAATAAAGCTTCTGGAAAATTAGAGAACCGATCGAGCCCTTTCATCCTTTTGACTTCTTAAAATCCCTCTCGCTGCATTCGTGTCGATTGCCTACGGTCCGACGGATAGCGCGCGATGTTCATGCATTTTGGAACAGGTAAGAGGGGCGTATAAATTGCAAAATGATTACGGGAAATCGAAGACTATATATATACTTGGTGCTCTATAAAATTAAAAAAAATTGAATTAAAATAATAAAAATCAAATTAAATTAATTAACCCGTTGCACTCGAGGAATTTTCACGGACCATCTATCAAAAGCCCTAAGAACATATTCATAATTCATTTAAAACATATTCATTGGTAAACTAATAAGTGATAGTTTAAAAGACATATAAAATGATAGAACATTGGAAATAATTGCATTGTTTAATAAAAATTTGATAAAAGATCGTATCGATAGAAATTATGAGAAATGAAAGTTGTTGATATTGAAAGTAGTATAATTATCGGTAATTTTTATAGTGTCCCCTCTCGGGGGACATCCGAGTGCAAAGGGTTGAATTGAAAATTAAATAAAATTAAAATTTATAAAAACGGAGGATCGTTTGGAAGGAATTCTTTTATAGAGGCGTGACGGGGGTCCGTCGCGCGCCTTGCACCCCGGTGTCATTCCGGAGGCGATTTTCATGGCGCGGCTCCCGGGACGTCATAAAATCCCGAGAAAGCTGAGCTTTACTAAAAATACGTGGACGTTAACAGGCAATATCTTGGTGGGATCAGCTTGTCGGGAAACCCGGGGAATTTCAGTCGGAGCCGGCTTAATTGCGGATGGTGCGCGGTGCGGTGCGAGCCGAGCGGAATCGAGCGGAATCGAGGAGAAGCGAGACGAGGCGAGACGAGGCGAGGCGCGTACGAATAACTAATCAGCGCAAATGTCACCGGTTGCGCGGGATGGTCGCACACGCAACGCAGGAATCGGCTTGTGTTTCCCCGATGTTCCCAGCGACGAATATGCCGGACACGTGCAGCTTACAGACATCGGCGTCGATTTGGTTCGGGCACGGATTAGAGAGGACGCTACTCCGAGTGCGTCCTAAACCGCACTTTGCGTTCCAATGCGGGCGCGCTTGCAACGACGAAAAGGGCGCGTGGTGAAAAGGTGAACGGAATTTCTCCCAAAGGAGCCGATCCGGACGATACCAGGGACGACTATTCGTAATTGGGAATTGCAGGATCGGTGGATGAGCGACATTATTGCGGAGTGGTGCACGAGAGGCTGCTCCTGCCCGACCGACGTTAACGATTCAGCCCCGTTCGCTGCACTTGCTCTACGCTGTGCGCGATTTTTTTCTCGAATATAGCAACCACGAAGAAGCTTTCCACGTCGATAAAAAAAATTTTGCGACCAACACAACCGAGTTATAATTTTTTAAAGCCTAACTTCGATGTCACCGAGTCTCCTGAAATTGGATAATATTTATAAATATTTTTCGAAGGGGTAAAATCACAGCAAGAGTTCTACCTTTTCAGACCTCCTTCGGCAACCCTTTAACATAACGCCCGCGAGATTTTGAGCCAAAAGCGCGACCTATTCCGCGGTAATTGCGCTTTGATCCGGACGGTGTACCTCGCGTCCTGCAGGTACTTCCGCTAAAGTGACATCGTGCATGATTCCGCCGCTTTTACGGTCCACTTGAGTCGCACAAAAAAAAATGATTGTTACATTCGGACTGGTCGCAATGGTCCCCCGAATTTGAATCGTTAGCGTCCGATAGCGTGGAACAAAATACGGCAACGAGAGTGGTAGCCGGGATTTTCGGGTTCCGGGGGAGCAAAAAAAATCGCCGATCTGATAAAAATTAACGAACGGGGTTTTTCGGTCGTTAGGAAATGCAATTTCCGGAAGTGGGCAAGTTCACGCGGAGCGGAGTGTCGGAGGCGGCCCGGGAGAAGTGGGCCAAGTTTCCGGCGGAGAAATTCTGGAAGTATTGTCGAACGAAGATGGAACTGGAAAAGCTGCCGCGAGATTGCATTGGATGCATCAACGACGCATTCGGAATCCGTAGTGCCGTCGAGGACGCATTTTGCGTCGCGCTGGGGAGAGCGAGAAAGCGAGAGAGAGATAGAGAGTAGAGAGAGAAAGAGAGAGAGAGAGAGAGAGAGAGAGAGAGAGAGAGCGCAGAGGAAGAGAGATAGAGAATGAAAGAGAGGAGAGCGCGCATTAACCGGGGAGAGAGGCCGCGTTGGTGTCCACATTACCTACAGCTTCGCGGAGGGGGGGGGGAAGCTCGCATTTGCACGGCTCTCAGCCGACGAACTTCGTTCCGCGTGACGTTATTACCCCGATAGCGGGACAACCTGGAAAACTCATTAACGTGGAATTCCTTGGGAAAAAAGCACCGCGCCGCGGCGGTTCGAATGTCTCGTTTCAGTCGAAAGCATCCGCGAACCGGATAAATTAACGAAAAAGGCCAGAAAATTCCAGTCTTGAATTTTAAGTATCCGCGGCGCTTCCACCCGAGCTCTTCATTTCGCTTCGCTAAAGCACGGTTCCCGCGGTCGCCATTGTGCGTCTTACGTTGTTCGAACTATCCCCGTAAAAAGAGAGCTCGTAAGCATCGGCAACGAGATTTAGCAAATGGAAGTCGGACCTAATTTCGGACACACTGATCAGTTCTGACAAAGTAAAAGGTATTTCGCCTCACGTACCGCAATTATGGGGCGCGCGCGGATTATTATTGACAATAATTCGACGGGAAGCGAAGCAAAGTGAAATCCACTTTATTCTTCGCGGTGGCAACGGAAGCAGGCTCCCGACCGCGCACGGCAGGATTCCTGGACGTTTCGGACGAAACGAACGGCGGTCGTCCGGCTCGCGGAGAACGGACGAGGAGGGATAACTTCGTCCGCGTTTTTAGCGGCCGCTTATGTAGAGTTTTCCAGGAAGGGCGGGTCGATTTTCAAATGGAATGAAATGGGCTATGTATGAGGTATTAAAGAATTTTTTCCAGATCAACGAGCAGAAGAGTTTCGTAGACGAGCGTCCAGGATCTCTCGTTCTCTCTGGGAGATCGTTCGCGCGTGGAAAAATTGATGAAATAATCAGCGAGAGACGAGACGAACACGGACGGCCCGTTCCAGAGATAGACGTTTCCGGTTCTCCCGAGAAGAGTGCCGTCAGCTAGCAGCGTCTATCTCGTTTCCGCGTCTCTGGTGTCCCGCCGCGCGATCCGAACGCTTCGAATAAATCTCGTCGCATCTCGCGATCTCCCTCTCGGAAAATGAAACTTCTCACCGCGGTGGCCGCATCTCTCTCTCTCCCTCTCTCTCTCTCTCTCTCTCTCTCTTTCTTCTTGACCGCGAACGGAAAGGTTGCTCGACAAGCCAACGGAAGTCGGAACGGAGAGCCACGAAAGCAAAGTGGAAAACGAGTCGGACGGACAAAAGTGCCGCGCGCGCGAGCCGTTCACGATCGTCGCGCAATCGATTACGCAATCCCATAGAAACACGTAGCCCGCCAATGAAACAGGAATAATAGACCGGACGGAGAGAGGATGTCGCGTGGCGGATGTTGCTTCCATTACGTAAACCGCTGTTCGCAACTGATTTGTCATCGCGGGCTCTCGAACCACGCGAGTGGAAAACCTGTTCGAGGGAACCTGTTCCCACCGGGTCGCCAAGGTTCCGGGGCTATTTATTTAAAGGACGAGTCAATTTGTTAAATACACTTTTTCGCCAGTCGAAAGTTCAACGCACCCCTTTCCTCGGCTTTCCTCGGCTTTCCTCGGCTTTCCTAGTCGATCCGTTCAACATTCGATATTCTCCGTTCGAGAATACTTCGGATTCAGCGAGTTCGGATTACGAATTCGCTGTCCAAAAAATTAGATTTTCCTGCAGACGGAAGATTCAGATTCGTCGAGATATAGACGGAATAGTCGTCAGACTGAAGAATTAAAAAATTT
This sequence comes from Augochlora pura, assembly GCF_028453695.1. Lineage (NCBI taxonomy): Eukaryota > Metazoa > Arthropoda > Insecta > Hymenoptera > Halictidae > Augochlora > Augochlora pura. The sequence goes on along the minus strand of NC_135775.1, from coordinate 28,436,517 downwards.
AGATCTTCGTTGATAGTGGAATGCCTGGTTCTCCGAGCTTTCTATTGTTCGGTCAAAGCGTTATACTATTTTATTAAACCCCTTGCACTATAAGAACGAATCAGACTCGTGACGAACTTTTCGTAGATAATTTGATAACAAAAATCCGCTCGTTCCATCAAGGAAATTATTAAGGACGAGAATATGCTAATCGACGCAGTTTTGAAAGAGATCAAGGGGTTAAATGTTTAAAAATCATCCGATTGGTTTTGAAAACAAGGAAAGACCTCCGATTTTAGCTATCACAGGGAATCGACGATGGATAGAACGACACGGATTCGGGCGACCCAATACTTTGAGCGCCGCGTTCAAATGGTCCACGGCGTCGGTGGACAATCCCAGCTGTTTACTCAGAGCGATACCTAATCATCGGCTCGCCGTCGAAGCGAGCCGCTCGAACCGCGCGTTATTTAATTACCGCTAAGGTAATTCCATTCCTGGCAATCATCCGCGATCTCGAACGGAACACGACCGCGGCGGGACGTCCTCCGCCGTTAATAAATCGGCCGGGATCGTCTGGTAAATGAAAATCAGATCGCGGAATCCCGTCGAGAACGACCGGGGATCCGATACGTCCAAGCGCGTTGCATTTTACCTCATTAAAACACGAGCTTCCCGCGAACGATGACCGATGCGATTCGAAGAAATTGGAATTCACGTCGCCAGTCTTAATGCGATCGCGGGAACCGCGAAATCGCGCGTGCAAATTTCATTCCGTCAGTGTAATTAAAAAACACCGTTCCCTGCGGCCGACGATGACGGAAGTCGCGGCGGCCACTACTGCGACGTCGTCGATGGGAATTCTAAATGAAACCATAAACGGAACAGACACGCGACAGACGGGAATATTGATCCGTCGTTAAAGATTCATTGTTGCGGCAAGATACGAGCTTGGCCGAGCAAATGAAATTAAGTAGATCGAGTGTCGCCGACGTTACACCGCTCGCGACGATCCAACGACGACGGTCGAGCGACGTGAATTACATACTTGGATCGGGGGATCGATGTCTGGGAATTAACGCGAGACGATCGGTCCGCTTAACCCTTCGCAGTCGGAGCCGTTTTAAGTGGAAATCCAAGGCTTGTAGTGTTGCCATTTTATATAACTTTTCAAGCGTATTACATATTATGGAATTACATTTTGTGACTCGTGCAACAGTTAACAGCTTTTAACAATTTTTTAAATATAATTATATTTAATAAAAATTATTGTCAAACGTGGTGCGATCATTTTTAGCGGCGCCTTAGAGTCGTCACTCGGCCGCAAAGGGTTAAAGTATAAAGTTTGCCTTCTTAAGCGAAAATAATCAAAGTCGCGCAACACTCAAAATCACGCGATTAGTTAGTCAAAAGTATCGTGAAATATGTACCCCGTTAAAGTCTTGCTCGCCAATCGGAAGTACATGCACTTTTGATTAATCCAGGCCTGTACGTGGGTTCAAGGAAACGCAACGCTAAGAACGATCGAGTTTTTCGAAGTTCCGTACAAGAATAACCGCTTAACGAGCACGTGGTACAGGCGTGTAAAAAGTCCAGCGGAAAGAAAAGGGTCGCGCGGAGATAGAGATCGATGGCGGTGGATTAATTACAATGCAAATTGATTCCTTCGACGTTTTTTTCCCCCCGCTGCCCTCGGGGCGACCGGAGAAATTGATTTTCCGTTAATTAAATGTCGCCGTTCGACCCGATCCCTAATTAGGATTCTCTCTTCGTTAACCGCCGCCGCCGCACCGAAAGATGTCCCTCCGGCCGCGCGCGCTCGCCTTGATTCACGATTCAAAGGACCTCGAGGAGATTTCAGAAGCTTTCAAACAGCTTTTCCTCTCTGGCAGAAGCGACCGAAAAAGGGGGGGGGGGCGGAGAGGCCGCGAAAAGGAGAATGAAGATGCGAGGGACGGAGACGGAGAAATCGAGAAAGAAAGAGGCACAGAGAGAAAGAGAAAGAGAAAGAGAAAGAGAGAGAGAGAGAGAGAGAGAGAGAGAGAGAGGGCGAGGTATTGGTGGAAGACAGAGAAATCCAAGGTTTCCGCGCGAAGGACCAACTTCATCGAATAATCGATGGGCCAGCCAGGGTTCGATTCCACCGCTTGGCTTTTTCCATCGAAAGGCGAGAGAGAGTGGCCGGGCCGGATGCAACAGAGAAGCCGAAGGGGAGAGTGTACTCTTCGCGGGTACGGAGAGAAATAGTGAGAGAGAAAGAGAGAGTGAACGAGCGAAAGAGAGAGGCGAGTCGGAGTGAGAGAGAAACGGAAATGGCGAGACCGAGAGAGGTGTTCCGCTCTGGAAAACAGAGATGCATTTCTCCCGAGGAAAAGCCATTTTCTCGCCTCGCGCCGCTTGTTTAGCCTGGCTCATTTATAATTTCCATTGCACGCTGGCTGCGTCTTGTTTACGACGTCCCAGCGATTCGTCCGCCGAATCGACGACGCCCGGTCGCTCGCCCGGTCGCTCGCTCGCTCGCCCGGGGATTCGCCGACTCCATCCGAAGGGGAACTTTTACCCATGGGATACCCAGTGTCCCTTGAAACAATGATAACCGGTCGATTCTGCGAGAGAAAAGAAAACCATCTCGAAAACGCGTTCGACAAATTTACATTTAACGCAACTTTTGTCCTGGAGAAAATATCGAGAATTTATCGAACACTCTTTTATCTTTTCATTGATTGGTGAAATTAATCGTAGGGATAAATTGGGAATTAAAAGGATTAACACTTTACCGACCGGTCATTCGATCGTAAAGATTTAGTTAAATTTTCGTTTCTATTTTGATTTTAATTTATCTTATTAATCGTGAAAGATATTTAATATTGAAAAAGTTATATAATAATGGCGAAGCTTGCGATAGTGTAAACTAACAGATTTATCTCAATGATAAAAAATTAATGATCACTATGTCAACCAATTCACAGGCTAGCGATCGGAGGAAAAAGCCGATTTATAGGCAACCGGTCGATAAAGTGTTAAGAATTGAAAATTCTGGCGATTTTATCGATCCGCGTGGGTTATTTTTTGCGCCGATGAAAGAGTTCTTTGCAAATTAGCAAGCTCTACAAAAATTGTATAGTTCCTGAAATTCTTCCGGCACTGATCAAACACAGATCCGAACCCGATCTAAACCGATCGTTGCATCGAATCACTGCAGCTCCACGGAGCATTAGAATCCATTGAAAGAGAAGGTCCATAAGGTCCAAGCAGCGAAACAGAGAGGTCCCGCGAGACGAGAGGGTATCTCGCTCGCCTAAATCCGAGCCGGTCAATAAGGCGGTCATTAAATATTCGTAGTTATTCCGCGTATCGAAGCATCGTGCTCGCGAGAGAGCCTCTATAGACCCAAGATCTCTCGGAACGTTCCGACTGACCCCCGATGGTCTATAGATCGGGGTATCGGTATCGCTGTCGGTATCGATAGGTCTGGAACAATCTCCGAAGCTCCTAGGACCTATAACAACTTGTTAACTTCGGCTCGGAGACATTCGATTAGCTTGCTCCCGCGACAAACATGATTCTCTGCGGCCGGAAGTCTCCGACCGAACCGAACCGAACCGAACCGGCTGCGCTTTCTTGGGCGATCGTTTGCGATGAATATAATACGTAAACTCGCAAGTGGATTTATTAATTAGTTGCGATCAGTAAAACCACATTTTTGATTAAGCGAACCACCGCTTAACTCTTCGCGGTCGAGTGGCGACTCTGAGGCTAAAAATTATCGCGCCACGTTTTAAAATAATTTTTATCGTGTTGATTTATATTTAGAAAATTGTTAAGAGCTGTCAACTGTTGCACGAGTCATAAAATTCCATGATATATCAAATGCTTCAAGTTACATCAAATGGTGACATTATAAGCGTAAACAGATATCTTGGATTTCCAGTTAAAATTCAGTTCCGACTGCGAAGGGTTAAACGTTAATGAATACGTGTGCCAAAACATGTGTAGAAGTCTCACGATTTCTTTGAAAATTATCCGATAGCTTGTGTCACTTTATCGAGATCGAAAGGACAGAGATCCAGAAGAAACAGCCTTCTCTCGCCTTCGTGTACGAGATCCGGGGTTAAAACAATCGCGGATATCCCTTCAGCCCTAAACAGAGGGAAGGGGATTTAATAGCCAACAGGGAGCAGCGTTCGTTCAAAGAGACACGACAGGTGTCCAAAGTGGAATCGCGTGGGAGGAGAAGGCCCGGAAGGGGGCGAGAGAAATCGTCGAGATATCCAAAGGATTTCACGAGGTCTAAATGAATCCTCGGCGAACTCGAATTACAGCGAACGGGGTGGGCGTATCTGGTATCGATTCGTCGAACGCTTCAAGACGTTTCGTGAGCTTGTCGAGCGAAAAGCTTCGATTCGATTCGAGCACCGAATCTCGGCGTCGTCTTCGTCGTCGTCGTCGTCGCGAAAATCACAGAACAAGCAACATCCGTTCGAAAGTTCCCGTCGAAATGGGATCCGTTCTAGTTTCCAGCGACGCGATTCCGACGGCACAAAGCGACGCTGTGTTCGTTAGCGAGGGCAATTACTCGACGCGGAAGGAAACGACCTAACAACAACGTCGACGTCTTCGAGCGACGTCGACTTCCAATTGCTCGACGATCCCGTTCTTCTTCTTCTTCGACGACGGCGGCGACGGCGATCGCCACACGTTACGCATCGTTAATCGATCAACAGCTTATAACATCGCCTCCGAGTACCTCGTGCCCATAAAAGTGCGAACCCGTTCGATGGTAAACATTTTTACTGCTCCGCCGTGTCGTAACTCTGCTCTACATTCGAAGATCTCGAAGAGTCTGCGATAGCGTTATCGCCGCGATTAATACGTTTAATGCGATGTTTGCGAAAGAGTACGAGGTTCTCCGACGCGCTCGACGAATGCATCTCTTTGCTGAACGTATCGACCAGGCTTTCATTTCATATATTTGCGTCTCGCTAACTCTCTTGATCACTTGCTTTATCTTCTTTTGTAACTTTCCTTTTATTCTACCATCCCTTTTCTTTCTTTTTCACATATCGTAGAGGAACTATTATTATTATTATTAGTCTTCGAATCAATTTCGTATTCTCTCATTCTTATTATTTGAAATTTCGAAAAACTTAGTGAATAGAATAAATCGATACCAGAGGCAGTAAACCAAAATCGAATCGAATCGAGTCGAGTCGAGTCGAGTCGCCACCCGAACCATGCAGATTCCAAAACATACATCGATCCCCGGAAGAATTAATTTCGCAGCTCGGTCAAAGGAGCGATCCATTCTACTCGTTAATTGAAACGCTAAAAAAAACCGCGAATGAATATTGATAAAAAAAATCGTGGAAAAATTGGGAAACCCAGGGAGGGGACGGGATGTGGGTTTACAGTAGGCCATGATAGGAGAGGCCTGTGTGATCGGGTATCTCTCGGCCGACGGCCAAGTGTTTCAATCTCGGATCGTTGTTTCGATACGCGCGCGGCCAAACCGCGCCGGAGATCAGGATATTGTGGCTCGAGTGTGTTCGATTAATTTTCGTCAAGGCTCGGGGAATGCGGGGGATTGCCTTCGAAATCGGCTCGCGGGGAAAGCCCGATGAAAAATGTCCCGGGACGTCGAGGAAAACGCGCCGGGCCGATCGCCGATCGGAAAATGTACACGGTGCATGCGCGAATGGCCGAACACCTGCACCGCTCGGCGATCCATGGCCTCGGATGCCGCCTGCAACTTTTACGATATATTTGAACTCCGCGAATGCTCCCCGTTCTCCCTCCTATTTTTTCGTCCCCGGTAGAGCGGGAAAAATGTTGCTCGGCCGGCTGGAACCGTTTTCCTTCGCGCCGAAGGAATATCGTAAAGCATCGCGCGCGATTCTTCGCTCGATTCCGAGAGCCGAGGCGATTAATAATACGGATCGACGGGCCGCGATTAATGCGATCCTTGGACGATTCTCTCGCGATCCCGCCGTATCCAGATTTTTCTCGATTCAATCCTATCGCTGACTTTAATTTCTGCTTTTATTCCTATCTGGTTGCTTAACCCTTTGCAATCGGAGCCATTTTAACACGGTCCGTGCCGAGCTGTATTCAGTCGATTTTTCATTCTGGTCAATCGACTCTTTAAAAATCGATATATTATTTTTATTTATTAAGTATTGTCAATATGACTGTGAACCAGACTTATTATGGATCCATTCTATTGGTGGAAATTCATTCTTCGATTCTAAGCTTGCCACAAAATATTTTTTTAACGCGATAAATAGAATTATTTCTGAAATGGCAGGCGCGATAAACGGGGAGAGGTTCTTGTGAATCGAGGAGGCTTCTCCTTGATCGTCGAAGTGCGGAATGGGTAAAGTAAACCGTGCGTTTCGGCCCGATTCAATCTGTTTACCGCGTATTCGAGTTACGAAATCATTTTCTCCGTAGAGGGGAACAAACTCCAAGAAGGCAAATTCGATTCGCCACCTTCTTCCAGACCGAGACTCGCGACGATATCGTGTCGAGCCTCTGATACACACCCCCTCGAGCATCTAATCTGAAAATTCCTCCAGTCAATTTCCTGTTTCCCTCGCCTTTCATTTCCATCCCCCCCCCCCCCCCCCCACCCCCTCCCCCCCCCCCCCTTCTTTGCCCCCCCCCCCTCCCTTTTCCTCCCCCCCCCCCCCCCCCACCCCAACCCCTTCTTTTCCACTCGATTTATTTGCGCCTTTTCTGTACGCATTCTTCTCGATGAAGACAAAACAGTTGTCGTGATTTCTCGGCTCTGCGAACAATTTGTTTCCTGTATCTGATTTTATTATTATTATTCTTTATTAACGGGCTAGTAAGACCCTTTTCTACATATTTTGTAATATAACCTAACATTACAATATAAGAGTGATATTTTTGATATTTCTTCGAAGCAAAGATCAGAAGTTTGTCTAATTTATCGACCGGATACGATAGCCCAATAACATTTGAAAAGCCAGTCGAGCGCGATCCCCAAAAGGACGGTCTCCCCGCACTCCGATCAACTCGTTCGGCCTCGTTAATTATGCATGTACCCCCTGCATTAACGATCGGTTCTTAGCGCGCGCACGTCCGTTTTTGTTTCCGTCGAAAGCCTGCCTCCTCCGTTCTCACGCGGCGTCGACCGACTCTCTTCGATTTATTCCAATTTAATCTTACGTCTAAATTAAATGGCTGTCAGTCCCGACATCCGACACGCGAAAATAGACAGGTGCCGCGAGCGCGGTCGATCGATGAATTCGCAAACCAGATATCCAGACGTTTGCCCTTTTATTTCCACTCGCGCGAACGCACGGATATTTATCATCATTTATCGTGTTCCTGGGATTGTAAATCCGTAAATGGAGAAATTCGCAGGACCCGCGATTCAATTTTTTCTCGTCGCTCCGTGGCCAACAGATTAAATTCCACGGCCTAGTTGAACGCTAATAAACGTAGGTGCTCCAATAAAACGTAATCAGGCACATCTGTGGGTACGATGATAACGATGCGAACGGGTTAACAATGGTCGCGGAGCCGGAACCGAGCTCGTTCGGAATGCAACAATCCGTCATAGTCGTCGCGCGCGCCGGTTTCGGCTCTCCCCCCGCGGGTCGAACAAAAGAGAATCTTTTGAATGTTTCACCGGGATCCTTTTATCTAGGCCCCGATCTCTCTCGGCCAAGTGCTATGAATATTAACGCATCCTGAAATTTATCGGTTCGATGAAATTATGAATGGGGGGGGGGCCCGTCCTGCCTCTCTCTTGGCCCGCGAACCTCGCAGACCTCTCGGAAGGTTACTTCCTATCACTTGAATTCACCTGGCCAGGCGCGCGCGCGCGGGCTCGACCGAGTTACGTACGATGAATTATTTCCGAGCAAACATCCGGCGCCCGGTTCGAGCACCTTTGTCATCCTCGCTCCCACCCAGAGGGATCTACACGTCCCTCCGTCTCCCTTCCCTCTTCCTTTATGCTTTGCGCGCTCCTCAAGCCGTGTGTGCCCCACCCCCGAAATTACGGCCTGTACCGCCGTCCCTGCGAACATAGTATCGCCCCTAATTTCCACCCCTGACTTCTCCCTGACCCACCCATAACCCTTACTCTGACTTATGCAATTTTAATTCGCTTGATCGTTGGTTTGCATTTTTTTTTTTTTTCGGACAGCTCGTCCACCTCCGTCGTGCAAAATTAACGCGACTCTTTTGCCGGCGTTGTTTTTATCAGATTCGCGCGATGCTCGGGGGTAACAGATCATTAACCCTTTGGCACGGCCGTAGTTTTTCGTTAGAAATTCAAAATATTGAATTCTATTACATTAAACCAATATTACTTGAAGTGAACAATAATTTTCAGCTGTTTTACTTAATTGGTTGAAAGAGTAATGAAAATTTTCGGTAATTGTAGCTCGCCTTAAAATGTAATTTGCACGCGCTAAAACAGGTTGGAGAAGAAGACAAATGAGACGAATCATAAAATCGCGGGAAATTCGCTTGTCCTAGAAATTAGCCGAACAATAAATTTGGTCAGTAGAAAATACACGGCGAACAATAGCGCGCCTCGTTTCTCACGACGAGGGAAAATGCGTATTACCGCACTATTATCCGACCCATTCATTTCTACTAATTAATACGGTATTTATTCTGCTGATTACGGGTGAAACGTATTTGGACAATCGAGAATTCTAGCGCAAACCGAGGCTCTGCCGTTTTAAGAATATTTTTCTCGGAAATTGAGGGTCGACCGGCAGTTATATCCTGGTGTCGTTAATGCTGACGGCAGTCGGCCTCAAAGGGTTGAATTTCGAACGTGAGACGGTCCGAACGTATTCGGTGCTGGAATAGGTTGAACGTATTTTTTGGACTTAATTACTCTTCAATTTTAATTAATGAGAATCTACCATCGATGGCTACGAATATTTCCGCGTGTTCTCCGTTCCGAGGAAAAAAGGTCCGAATACTTCACTCTCTCCAATTAAAAACAGCTAAATAGGATCCGAAAATGAACTCTCCAATTATTAAATTTCAAAACCTAAACTACCCTTAACTCTTCGCGTATAATTATGCGGGATCTTTAAAAATACAAGTGACACCTCGGCCATAAAAAATATATACGCAATTCGATAATATCGGCAGGTGTTTCAGGTAATGATCGATCGAACCTGCGTCGCCCATTGGCGGAAAAGAAATCACTATGATTGACGACAACTCCGTACACAGACATATATGTATACTCCAGACACAGGATAAATCTAAGTAGCATTTTTTCCTTTTAAAAAATATTTATAAACTATGAAGAAAATGGCAATGGGTTAAGCAGCTGTTCCAGCCGCAAAAGCTACATTTTGGAAAACAGAAGTTCCGATCCGAGAGACATTTGGATCGAAGCGACGATACAAGACGAGCGCGTTAACCCGCTCCCGACGATGCGCTATTATGCATGTTTGCCCGTTCGTGCACACAGAGGCGGAGAGCCACGAGAGCGCGGGAGGCGCGCGGACACAGTCGCACGCGCGCGCACACGTACAAGAAATGGCAAACACACGGGGTCTCGAATCCGCGCGCAGTCGGTCCACGGCATTATACACATGTAAATTCGCCGGTAATAATGTGTACACTCGCGCCGGTAATTTGCACGCGGTGTATGCGCGCACGCGTGTAAGAATACGTACGCGCCGGGGGAGAGAGAGAGAGAGAGAGAGAGAGAGAGAGAGAGAGAGAATTACGCTCGCTTTGTTGCACCCTCGAATAACACTTGAACCCCCTGTATAGCACGGGTCACGAGGAATTGGTTTCGCCGATTGGCTCGTACCCGAAGCCAATTAACGATTCCGCAGAGCGTAAATAGTTCGTCGACGGGGGCTCTGCTCGTTGTAACGACGCCGCGCGCGCGTCGCGATGCAACCGGTCAGCTGCCGCGCGATGTTTGACTAACGGAGGCTAATGGCGATTAGATCGTTTCTAATTTCTGCTTTGGCGACCTTGCGTGCATCGGTCATCCGTGATATCTGGGTCGTGGCGAAACTCTCCGCGGCACCCGCCAGATGCGCCGAATTCGATTTTGTTTCGCGCGTTCCACGCAGCTGCGAGAAAACTCTATGCGCGAGCCGGCCACGCCGAAAATCTACTAATCCTGTAATTTTTTAAACAGCCACGAGCAGGTCGTTGACCCTTTTTACAAGGAACGAGTTGTACGCAACTGAGCGAAAAATGTCGAACTCTCTGGTTCGCACAGAGTTTCGAGGAGTTTCCTAAATGCTTCGTAAATTCTGATAATTGGAGATTTTCAAAAGAACGTATTCGATAATAAATATATATAAAAAAATAATAATCTTCGAGGATGCAGAATAATTTTTGGTCGTTCAAAAAGTGTTCTATAAAATGATCTGGGTAATTTGAGGAATTTCGAAATCGAAAACGCAAAACCATACGGCGGATCGACACAGGCGCACCGCAACGTTGGCTGCTGAATTTTGCATGTTCGAACACGGTCGGCCTCTTCCCGTAACTTTTGCAAAGTCTATCGCGCGCCCCTGTCGCAGAGAACTCGGAAGCGGCTTCTCCCCCCCGGGGGAAGCCGAAAGACTGAAACTTGCTAACCAGCCAATTATTCAGCTCGCGAGAACAGCAGGGCCATCGCGGATGCTCGGGATTCTTCCTCGTGGCTCTCTCTCCCTCCCTCCATATATATATATATATCTCTTTCTCTATGTATCTATCTATCTATCTGTTCGATCGTGCGCGACTGTTGCTGCGAGCCGTATCGCGAGAGCATAGTTCGCGACCGGTCGTGTGCGCCCTATTCAAAGATGAAGTAATCCTGCGAAAGGAGACATTAAAGGCATTGTCACCGTTATCCCGCGGAAACAATGCGTCGTTCCCTAGGCGATCCTGGGTCACTAGGAGACGCCGGGAGCGGTTCTATCTAGGCGAGGTTGGAGCGCGTAACCATCGGGGAAATGCTGTTTTCCTTGTTTTCCTTAGCCGGTCCGCTCGATAATACGCACGCGGCGTTTCCTCCGCGCTGCACAGCGTTCACTGCAGCGAGCTCCTCTCTCTCTCCCGAGGATCGATCTTCGCGGAGAAATGCTATGAAAAATGCAGTCCGCCCGCATCTCGATGCAGTCCTCTTGCTTCCGAGTTTTTTATCTTGCATGGAGACCCTCTCCCAGGATCCAGATATCATTGTTAGGAGAGTATGTTTTCAACAAAGTTAAGCTCGCAGATCTTCATCTTCCAATTTCACTTAAATAATTTACTTGAAATTTCGAGAAACGCTTTGGAAACATTTTATTTATAATTTTATTTCAGTTAAAATATGCTTGCGCAGAAATGCTTAAATACCGATGACAAGTGGACGGAATTGAATTCCGGTTTAAAAGAACGGAATAACATTCATGCTTAACGGGATATTAAAGAGTTCGATAAATTAATGAATAGGGCAGTGGCTGTGAAATAAATGGCGAGGCAGACCAGCCGATATCGTTGCCCGGCCGCGACACTCTGTAACGGATAGATAATGAAGTTCGCGATGGACACGCGACCTGACCCAGATTAATCGACGAGTTTATCCGATTGCCCGTTCACGCGACGCCCGGGCAGCAAAAATATCCTTCGGACCAGACACGATATTTCCAGACGGAATTCCTCGCAAAATCTGGTTTCGACTGTTCACCGAAAAATTGACAAATGTGTCTGGATGGTCGACACACGAAACACACAGGTGCCTTCCTCATCCCCTCTCTCTCTCTCTCTCTCTCTCTCTCTCATGCCGGCGAACTCTCCGTGTCTCGAATGTGTGTCGGCCGTTTCGTGCACGCGCGCGGATCTCGTATTTTTCAGCGATTCTATACGTCACTGGAGAAAAAGCAAATATATACGGCGGATATTACCTTACTCGCGCTCGAATTTTTATTTTATATCGATCTCTCCGAACAGCGACCCTTCCCTCTCTTTCTCTTCTCTCGGTTATGCAGGATAATGTTAACCAATGTACGCTGAAATGTGCTTCAAATTTTTTCGCAATCGCAAAGTGGACATCGAGCGAGTGTAGAGGAAAAATTGCAATACCAATGACGCACAAGTGTCAGATGATTCTAGATCAAAGTGCATTTATAATTCTCTGGTATACGATGAGTCAACGCTGCAGCTATGACTAGAATCAAATCTGTTCTCTTCCATTGTAATTCCTAGTACAATATATTACAATCAATTCTCCAGAAGAATTTTCAGTAATTCTGATAACGCGAAGCTATGACATGCGATGCATTCTATGCTAAAAACGGCGTCAGATAAGGAGCAAGATTTTCCTGCTATTAGATTGGAATCTCGATGGAGATGTTTCCAAAATTTTTACGAGCACTTGCGACTCGGTCTACGAATTCCAGTGATAAGTGAATCTCTTTTATAAGTGAATAAAAGCTAAACGCATCTCCTAACCGAGAGTCGGTGCATCGGGCTATGATCTGTCCGACGAGAGACCTTGAAGAAAGAATTTCCGAGCAGACGCGCCGCGCCTAGCTATCAATTCCGCTTAAACGATTTTATTGTCGCGTGTGTCATCCGCGCAGATGATTACGTGTTACACGTTACATTAGGGTGTCCCATTAGTTTCTTCCCTATTTTTTAATGCGAAATAAATGCACGATATTTGTTGTTTAAGGTGTAAAATTGTTGATATAAATCATAAGAATATGCATCAATTTTGTATGCATAAAGATGCATTTTGTTACATAGAATGGAAATACTATCAGCCAGGAAAATGATTTCAGATTTACAGTTGAAATTGCTTCGAGTGCAAAGGGTTAAAGTCACTGGTAGTAGCGTGGCGTATAAAGAACTTACGGGACAACCTAATGCATCGCGCGCTCCTGCCGTCCATAGGCGCGGCATCGCGGCGACGAACGTAATTATCCCGTGCGAGGAAAAAAAGAGAAATCTGGACGCTCGGCGTCGTTTCGTTCCGCGGCATTGTTCCAATCAGCGGGTGACGGGAACGTGATTTCCACGTCGATTCCCACACCCTCCTCGACGGCGGCGGTTCTTTTCACCAGGCGCGGCTCTTGGGCGCGACGACTAATTTCGCCGCACGGCTCCGGGCCGGAATTGCGTGTAATCGTCGCGAAGCGAAATGGCCACGGCCAATCGGCTATTCTGCTCGCGTCCAGTCGTTACGATCTGCAAGGGCCGCGGATCGAATTAGATCGGATTGTTAATTCCGCAGCGACGCCGGGGCCGGTGTGCTCGCTCGGTGCCGTTTCTTCCGCGCGATTTTCATTCGGGTCCCCTCTCTCGATTGCTCCGATCCGACGATTTGAATTACAGCGCCGGATGCTCGGCGAATAACAACCGGGTTCTGCTTGTTGTGCACGCGAAAATGTCCCCGGTATTATGCGATCGTGTTACGTGTAGCCGACGGTGAATTCGAATTAAGACGCGCACGATTTTCCTTCCGTCGATCCGCGCGCATTGTCTTGATGCTGTCGGAGTGGTCCAATCAGATTTCGGATATGTTTCGTTATGAAACACGAGGAGAAGAAAAGTATAGCTTTATAAGTCCACTAAGTTAGGTTTCCGTTGAGCCGAATCGCAAAAGGGAAACTAATTTTTAAAAGCATGTAATATCGCAACATAATATCGTTTCTCTTTTTAGAAGGTTACTGATAACGCCTAATAAATTTCCATAAATTTGACGAACAATTGATCTCTCCATACGTAGATAAAGAAAGTTTGTTCAGGAGGAGATGCGTCACTAAACCATTAGTCACTTAAATAGGTGGAAACAGCTCGAGCGACTCGTTCTTGAAAGCTATCTCTTTCACGAGAAAGTTTCTATAAGAGATTCCTCTCGACGAGGTAAATTACTCTCGGCCAACCGAATTCGGTAACTAATTTGTCGAACCGCCGAAAACGACGTTCCTCGCGGCGAAACGAGAGACAGAGTTTTTCCAAGGGAAAATCTCTGGAGAAGCTCCGGTGAAAATTCGAGCGAAAACAAGGGAGTTTGGAGGGCGTCGTTGTGGAACAGGTGTAACCCTTGGAGAACGGAGGATTCGCGCGCGAGTCGAGACGAAAAGTGCCATCGAGTTTGAACGCGGCGAGAGAACAATGAATAAAGCCGTCAGGTCGGGTATGGGGCGGGGGACGGGAAACGGAGTAACGGGAAGCGGGAAGCGGGAAACGGGAAACGGGACGGTTTTAGTCCCGGGGTATCGGTAGAAGGCTAAACGGTTCCAGCTGACTCGCCTCCGCGCGTTATTTCCCGGGGCAATGAGAGTGGATCGTGTCGCGCGCTCGTACGCAGCCGACACTCGGAGCGCTCGTGATCCAGACATGGCGGCTCGAGGCCTTTTATCTGGCTGTTACGCGAGGGAATGACGTTCTCGATCCGGTTGAATCGCGAATCGAAGGCGCATCGCGAAGCCGGCTTGACCGCAAATCGAGCTTCTGTCGATCGGAACGCGCCCCGCTCGGAACACACGGTCCACGTGATCGCGTGTCTCGCGCGTAAACAATCGATTAGAATTACGCGGACGTCGCGGCTGTTTTCCACGCGTTTCCTCCTCGCGATCGGTGCGAGAGAGACTCTCTCTCTCTCTCTCATTCTATTCCTCTGGATCATTCGTTTGATCGACGGTGTCTCGCAACAGTCTCATGCGCGTCCTAAAGCGAATCGAAATCTGAGTCTTCTATGACCACAAAGCGTAGAAAACAAATTTTACATTTTTCCTTCTACTAGAAAAATGATTAACGCTATGGAATTACTGATCGACAAGAGATTAAATAGTGCCAGAAATCCTACAGAATCAAAGTACCCAGTGAGATTAATCTGTTCACTTAAAAGTGAAAAGCCAGTGTCGGGCCGCGCGAGCGCGCGCGCGACCGTCGCGACGCTCCACGTGTTAATTGTACTTTTCACTTGTCAGCGGAACTATGCCAGCGCGGGAAAACACGGCGCGGTTCGAGGGATTCCGTTGAAAGTTTCTGAAAATCGGTTTAGGAGATTCGGACCGGCCGTTCAGGCGAGATTTAAACTCGTCGGTTGAATGGAAATGGCTTATCTCTCTCCGGACGAAACGGGGACAGATATTTTCACCGACGTCGGGGACTGACGGAAAATTTTTCACACCGTCACCGTCATTATCGCCGGGCGCGCGCGCGCGCGCATGGTTCGAGAGATTTCACGGGTTGCGAAACTAACGGATTGATCGATGCACGCTATTTCCGAGAAGCTTATTACATTTAGTCGATAATAAACGTCCGCGCGACGGTGGCGGTCCTTTAAAATTCACGGATTTCGGAACCGGATAAGGCATCGCGAGCTCGCGCGCTATTAATTATTCGGCGTTTTCAAAATTAATGGCCGTCGCTCTTATTTAAGTCCGACACACATAAATATTATTTCACCGGCGAAAGGGTTCTTCTCTCTCTCTCGCTCTCTCTCTCTCTCTCTCTCTCTCTCTCTCTCTCTCTCTCTCTCTCTCGCGCGGATACGGGCGACGCATTGATAATCGACACCCCGATCGAAATCGTGTCACGTTCCGCGCGCGAGAAACTGTTAACAAGGAACGCTAATGAAATATTTATCGGGGGATCGAGCGGAGAAGGCAGAAGGAGTTTGTCGACTCGACTCGGAAATATGGATTCCGTGTTTAAATCTTTAAACATTCCGCGTCGACGTCGCTCTGAATTATGGGAAGCAAAACCGATTCGAGGACGACAGCCATTAATTTCGCCGAGGCGGACGACGCGTCGCGGTGAAACAAACAAGAATATGGAGAAGAGAAAAGAGACTCACTTAGGGCTCAGGCTCTTCAGCTCGCCGAGGCTGGGGTTGTACGAGTGATCCTCCCCGCTGATCCTAGCCACCCCGTCGTACACACTGACACCGTAACCCTTCACCACAATGTCCACTAAATCCGGAAAACTGTCGTGCACCGCGGTTTTCTCGGTCCTCGCGTCCCCGTGCTCGCCGCCTACGTCCCTGGCACTGTTCTGAGTGGTACCGGACACGTCGGCACTCGTCTGCTCCTTGCTGGCGTTCACTCTCTGCAAGAACTTCCGCCGAAAGTTATTGTAAATGGTGTCCGAGTTCGGATCGTCCCCGAACCTGACTCTCCCGTGACTCGGCACGAGATGATGGCCACTGTAACCCAAGTCCATCTGAAGGTCCATCACCAGCAGGATGGTGAACAGGATCGTGAAGGCGCTGAGGCCCAGCATCAGCTTGTCCTTGATCCTGATCATCCTGATAGAGAATTTCATCTTCGGCTCGCTGGGATCCGGATTCTTCCCGAGGACTCTGCTGGCTCTCTTCTTGCGGACGAGCCTCGGCAGAGGCTTGCACCTGGGCTTCTTGACGGCCTGGTCGACTAGAACCGAAGGCGGCCCGTCAGAGTTCGGTATGCCGGTGGCCGAGTTCGGACAGGTTCCCCATGCGGCGTCGTTTCGATCGGATACCTGCGGCAAAGCGTTCGCTAGCTGGTGCACGTCGGCCCGGTCATCATCCTCGCAGTCGCATTCGATATCGATATCGATGGCGGCGTGAACCGGCGCGGACGGCTCGGGAACGGTAACTTCCGGTCTACAACGAACCACCTCGGTCGTGTTCTCGGGCTGTCCCGCGACTAGCTCGTGTTTACTTGGCCTCTCCGCAAACTGGCAGCAGCGGCCGGTCCCCTCCTCGTGGCCAGCCTCGAGCTGTCGGCAGTCCGCGAAATTCGCAAGTTTGCATTTTACGACGGTCGACGTGGCCGGCTGACGAGCGTCCAGCTCCTCACTGGGCATCCACCACGACTTCCTCGCCGGCACGGGCTTATCGTCCGACCCCTTATCGCCGATCCGCCGAGGCTCCGTCGACCTATGAACCTGCTGCCAGTCGTCCGGCGGCGGCGGCGATCGCTTTGCTTTCCACGAGGCCTTCCAGCCGCTGGTCGCCTTCTTGCTCTCGGCTCGCCGCGACCTTGACACCTCGACGACGAACCGTCTGTGCGCGAGTGGCGAGCAGTCCGCTATCACCGGGTCCAGCCGATGTCTGACCACCTTCGGGCCCTTCCTCGCCAAGTTCTCCTCGCTCCAGGAACGCAGCAGCTGCTCCGACTGCAGCGCCTCGAACAGCTTCGTCGACTTCTCTATCCGCCTTCTGATCAGCACACGCTGCTCCAGCAACCGGAGGTTGTTCTCCGACCTAATCAAATCCTCCACGTCCTCCACCGAGACGCTCTTCGAGGAGCTCGCGTCGTCGCCCGGTACACAGCTATTCCGGCGAGCCCGGCCGCCTGGGAGCAGCCTAACAGACTCGTTTACAAGAGTCTCGCGGTCTCTCCCACGGGTATCGCGACTCTCGTTTACCAGAGAGATAGCGTCCTTGCTAGGACAGATGGAAACACGAGCTGCTGGGGATTCCTCGCAGCAATCGTTAGGAGATGCTGCAGCTACCGGTGATGTTGTCGTCGCCGCCGCCGCTGCTGTTGCTGCTGCTGCTGCTGCTTCGTCGACTTTCAAAGGTCTCCTTGTGGATCTTTGCCTCCGCAGAGGAGCCACGGGCTTCTCATCGACGGTCGCAACAGGCTCCTCGTGCGACAGAAATTTCCTCCGAAGGACCGACGGACTCTTCTGGATGTTCCTCACCAGACGCTCGCAGCCCTCCGCGATGTTGTCTTTCGAACTCCGCACGAGCTTCTTCAGGAACGAGTCGCTCTTGTGCAGCTTACTTCGAGTCGGCTCTGCCTTAAGACTCGATAAACCTCCAGAAGGAACGTCGGCCTCTTTCTGGTTGGGTCTTCGAACCTTCTCGCTGAAGCTGAACTTGATCCTAGGCCTGTCGAAGCAGTTGAACGATTTCTGGTCGGGTTTCGTCGACGGCGCTCGGTCGCTCAGGCTCTTCTTGATCTTCGTTCTTCCGTTTCTTCGATCCCGGAACCGCGAGTCCTCATCTTCGATCGAGGTGGTGCCCGAAGAACCTCGGGTCGCTGTCCCACTGTCGAAGGCCTGCTCGGCCGATCTCCACTCGCTATCTTTGAATGTCTGGCGGCTTGCACGCGATGTCTCGGCCTCCGAACCATTTAAAGGACATCTCCTCTCGTCCAGAGTTCCTCCCGACACGGAAACCCCGACAAGTCTCGGTGTGTCGATCGCGGACCGCACGAATCGTTAACGAGGACGTTTTGACGAATGTCCTTTCACCTGGGTCACTAACCACGCACGGAGTCCTCGCCGGTCGGTCACTTTTCCGCGGCTCCAACACTGTCAGCCTTTCGACTCCGACGCACCACCTGGAAAACAGAAAAAGAGACGCCATTCAGAAAGTGTGAGGTTTCAGAAATTACTGAGGTTTATTTCCGAGTTGTTCGATAGGATGAACTCAAGGATCGACTAAACATAGATTGTTACTAAGTTTAACATTGTTAGAGTACATTGATAGTTTCACTCGAGGTTAGACTTTGAGCGTACTTCGATGCTTAAATATTGGCGACGAGAGGACAGGCTCTCGCAGGTGCCGCAAGAAAGCTAATGTTTCTCTTCTGTAATCGCGAACAGCGTTCGACGGCTCCATTAACCTGGAGCGAGCAGAGCGTAGTCGGCAGCAAAGGTGGTTTCACACAGGACAGGAAGACGTTACCATAGACGAGTAAGCGTGAATCTGGCCCGGTGTCGTTAAAATCAGCGGTCGGTCCCCGCGCGGTTATTGAATTATGCGGTCTGTCTGGACGCGGACGATGTTTTGTCGGTATAAAAGACCCGGTGGAATAGGTGCAGCGACACCCAGCGGCCTTTACGATCTCGGTTCTGGTGGCCCGATCCTCCAGCACCGAGACCCCGGCCATCCTCTTTATGGCGCGACTTTTGCGATAACTGTAATGGCCACTCCCGCAACGCGAAGCACACCATTACCGTCACTCTATTTCACAGTTGATATCGCGGCTCTTTCAGAGAGAGAGAGAGAGAGAGAGAGAGAGAGAGAGAGAGGTGGCCACCGGCGTCCTCGCACCACCCTCGCGACACTCTCGCACCTCGGGGCCATCCCCTTAAAGGCTCCACCTTGACCCAGTCCATCCGACACCGGTGGCCGCCGACACAATCGGGGCTCTCCCTCTCTCTCTCTCTCTTCGGTTCTCCAGCAACGGCAACGGCAACGGCCCGTGTGCACCTGCAAGGAAACTCGATAAAACGCCTGCAATACCGGCTATTATTACACCATCGAGCGTTGAATTATTTCTGGAAAGACCCGGCTCTTCTCGCGCGCCTCGTCTGCCCGCGTGGGCACACCTCGTTACGCCTTTCAGCCTCCGTTCGACGGGGTCGATGGTCGCCCCGTGTTATCTCTAACGAGAGCCACAGCTATCGCGCTCTCTGCGCTCGCTGAAATCCGGCCCAATCGCTGTTCTTCGGCTGATAATTTCTCTCCTTTTTCGCGGCTACGCTTGTAACGACCTTGCCTTCGCCGAGTGGTCACAGATCGCTCTCGTATCTTCTCGGTCGCTCCTTGTTTTTCTGCGTATCTGTCGTTAGATTGCCGCTCCGACGGACAACTGTTTGGTCTCGTTAAATGTCCAGCAGATTACTCGGATATTTACGTGTTGCGTTTAATCTTTCCTGACAGTTTCTGACACAGTTACATTGGGTCGAGTTATAAATAACTAACGATTGCTAGTAATTCTACCAAGTAGAATCTATTAACTGTATCTATCTGCTATTAATCGCCGGAACGAACCAGATTATGCTTCTACGAGACAAGTTTGCCTTTACAAACAAAAGATAAGGCAAAGAAAATAAATGTCTGATAAAAATATCGAACGTTACAATTGCCAGTGACTTGGATGTGTTCTGTCAACCTCGCGTTGAAACCGATCGATTCTGTCGATACTCCAGATGTTTTACGATTACTCTAGAAAATTGAATAGAATCGTCGAACGTTTCCCGAGATCCTCTAGATTAGACGGAAATTGCGCGGGACGATTCAGAACAATACCAACACAAGAGGCCGAGAAACGGCCGAGCGAGTCAGCGACGAAAATTGCAGCGGCCTCGTGGTGGCAGCCTGTCCCATAAAATCGATAATTCTGAACCGGCTCCTGCGTAGATTAAGAAAATAGTCTGCCACTTTGTAGAAGACGAACACGAAATCATGTCCCGTTCGACGACGCGGCGCGCCTCGCGCCATCCATTCCTGATAAAAACAATAACTTCGTCAGCACACGGAGTGGGGAGGAATCTCTCCGGGCCGAGTTGAGAGTTCGATCACGCGTAAGCAGAGACAACCGGGGGTCTCTCCCTCTCCCTCTCCCTCTCCCTCCCTCTCTCTCTCTCTCTCTCTCTCTCTCTCTCGCGTGACGTTACACACCCCCGCGTTACACCACCCTTCGCCGGGCTTTATCGCGGCACTTCCTTCACCGGCGCGGCAGAGAAAATGTCAATGGTAGTAGCTATCTTTATTATCGGGGAAGAACGCACGGAATTTCAATGGCGTCTCTCGTAGTCGCCGGTATCGGCCCGCGGGGAAACTTGCATACAGGAAAACCGCCTTCGTTTGGACGCCCGGCAAACGATCCGCTTCCACCGAGCGGGCTCTTCCGGAGCGTAGAAAAGCGCAGGCGAGCGTAGGGAGGAGGGGAGGAGGAGCGTCGTGTTCAGGTAACTGTTCCGATCAAAGATTCCGGCGGAACGACAACGATTTCCAATCGTTTCGCGGATGCGACAAAGCGGGGCACGGGCGAGCGGATCGTAAATCGTCGAGCTACAATCTTCTTCGTGAAGGCATTAACCCAGCCAATTCCAGTAAAACTGCATCCTCGGTTTGCAAAACGGTTGCGCGAACAACTCACGCTCGTTGTACAATCTTGTCCACACTTGGTTTTGTTACCATTCGGAGTGATCTGTCTGAGAAGCTGCGGCAAGGTGGGTGTAACTCGATGATCGAAGAGCTTTCGAAAATAGCAGCTTTAAATTGTTGCATTATGCGCATCGATACTTGCTGAAACGACTATGAATCCTTAACATTTTTCCTGGACATTCGTTCATTTTGATCAACAATTTCCTGTCCATACTCTAAAGAATCTCATTGTTTCAGAAAAATCGAAAGCGAGCAAAGACAAATTTCAATTCGAATAAGGCAGGAATAATAAGGATCGATCTTCGTTCCCCTTGATATCGTCGCGTTCCCACGAAAAACGCATCGGCGCAATTTAATCGAGAGGTAGCGAAAGAAGCCCGAATCCCGAAGAAACGGTATTCTCTCATCGACCGCGACCGGAAGGGAACGCGTGCGGAAAACGAACCGCGGCTCTCTCGCAGCCGCACGTGCGCGACTCCCGCGGATATAAATACGGCGCTGGGATAATTGTAAGCCGGCGCCGATTTCCTGCGATAACGTTAAGAGCCTCCCCCGGAAAAGGGGCCCGCGTGCTCCCTTCTAATTAGAAATTTCGATTATTAAGGCGAGTACACGGTCGCCGCGCGTCGGAGAGAACGCGTCGCATAATTAGAAGCCGTTGGATTAGAAACTCGAATGGTCCGCGTTTGCGGAATAGTTTCCGGCGAGCTCCGAACTTTTCTGACTTGCGGCTGCGACGGCTCTCTCTCTCTCTCTCTCTCTCCCTCTCTCTCTCGCTCTCTTTCGATCGATGCAGGAAACGATCGGAAGAGCTTCTGCGGTCCGACCGGTTTGTTCCCGTAATCCAGCTAACGATTGCGCCGAGAAAAATCGAGCTTTGTCGTAAATTGATCGCGAGGCGAAATTTATCCTGACCGACCTCTTTCGCGCCGAGGGTCGCGACCCTCTTTTATAATGACCAAGCCACTTTTGCAAGACTTCCTCTCTCTCTCTCTCTCTCTCTCTCTCTCTCTCTCTCTCTCTCTCTCTCTGCACACGTTTGCATAAAATTGTATATTTAATGACCGCGCGCGGCAAGTTGATGTTTCAATGGAATTTTAATCGAATGTTTAGCCGAAGAAGTAGAGATCACCTGCGTCTTTTAACCCCTTGAGTACATGATGCGCCATTGTAGCGGCTTTTACGGATGTCATTCGACGCGTCGCTATGAGTAGCTTCCGCGCCACGCTCAATTGTAATATTAATCATTCGAGTTAAAATACGCGCACCAAAATTTAAAAAAAACTATTTCAATGTTAAAATTAATTGCTACAACTTGTGTAATCTTGCGTACGAATCTCTGCCAAGATTCTGATACGAAAGCCATTAGCCGAGGTCTCGAAATTTATTGTAACAACTTGAGAAGTTCAGCAACGGCAGCCGGTTCCGCAAAGAGGATTTTCCCTCGTGAAGCGGACGCGCCGCTTGTCCGGCGACCTCGGGGACGACGAAAAATACTCTCGGAAGAGTATCTCGCCCCTTTGACGACCTAATTGAATCGCTGCTTCTTTGTGGCGGAGATCGAGGCGCGATCTAGACGTTGTTTCATCGCGACCTGTGAAACAGGCGAAGATCGAGAGAGAAAAGAGAAAAAAGGAGAGAGAGAGAGGGAGAGAGAGAGAGAGAGAGAGAGAGAGAGAGAGAGAGAGAGAGCAGCTTCCCGGTAAGTTGGACTCGGTCCCCCGAGTTCCGAAGTTGTC
This sequence comes from Augochlora pura, assembly GCF_028453695.1. NCBI lineage: Eukaryota > Metazoa > Arthropoda > Insecta > Hymenoptera > Halictidae > Augochlora > Augochlora pura. Next base: position 28,413,957 of record NC_135775.1, on the reverse strand, counting down.
GGCAAGCAACGCGGCTCGAGTCTCCCCTCGGTGACGAGGATGATACCAGTGAATCTCCGGATGTATACTTCTTATTTCCAGCCGGTGCTCGGCGAATAATAAACGCGGAGGTGGTACGTTCGCCAAGAATCGCCAGGAGAGATTCTGTTCCGCGCAAACAACAAGGCGTATTCGTTTCCGAGCTTATGGTCGTTCCGCCACTGCCGTCGGACGGGGAATACATTTTTTCGCGAGAAACGTTCCCGGAGCACCGAAAACTGAGAACAAACACCTTCGGGAGGAATCGCTGCCTCGGCCAACACGCGCGTTTCAATGGCAAACACGCCGCGTTTACAAGACCTCGAAAATCCGCGAGGCTTCTTGCTTTTCTACGAAATTGACCCCTTGCCCTGTAACAACGTACGAAATCCGCGACCAATTTTATATACTGAAACTGAAACAAAATTTGATTCGTCCGTTGTTCAAATCTAGGAACGAAGGTAGATAAAATTAATACAAGAAAAATTTGATCGTTCTTTTACAGAAATTATTAGCGATGGACAAGTGCTAATCAACTGTGAAAAAAAATCATAGTGCAAGGGGTTAGCTCATCAACCTATAGTATTTTAATTATATACAATCTAGTGCATTCTATGAAAAAAAAAAAAAAAATTTGACTACGTTAAAATTACTTTGAGACGTGATATGACTATTTTTAATCGACGCTAGCTGCGATGGGAGTCGGGCATCAAGGGGTTAAAGGTGTCTCGGCGATCAAAATTCGCATCGAACGTCCAGCAAAGTATTTCGCAGGAATAAAATCGCAGGCCACGTTCGAATAGAAAATTTCGGGAAATCTTCGCAGAGTTTGTCGGTCCGAAAAATTCAGAAGACAGTTAAAGCGTCGACTGGGAGAGCAACGGGAGAGCGAAGGAAGCGCGCGGAGCAAAGAATATGCAAAGCAGACGGATGCGACGGGATGGAAACGGCCACAAGAGAAACAGTCTATAGGTGGCTCGGGGGTCCGCCGCTCGTGGATCATTTAAATATTGCACGGGGAATGGTTAAATAAAACAGAAGGTCGAGCGTGCGCGCGGAATCTGGAATCAGGCGGCGCGAGATGTCCGAAAAGCGCATGCCAATTTTATCGGAATGCCTCGCGCGCGGTCGTCGACGTCGTCGACGTCGTCAACGTCGTTGCAACGCGCGGCGTTCGACGCTTTTATTGGAAATTAGAGGCACAGCGCGGCAAGGCGGCGCTGGTTTTATCGAATGCAAACCGTTTAGCTGTTTTATTCGGCTCGCAATTTATTTTAGTAAGATCGTGACCGCACCAACTCTCGCGAGAGCGTCGCAGCAATGCTCCTCGCGACGCCGACGGCCCTGTGTTCCAACAACGCTCGCTCCAATCCCTTCGATTTCCTCCGGCCGATTAAAACGCGCCGAAACAAACGACGCCGCGATTAAAATAGCAAAACACGTGCTCCTAGTCGACGACGTGTCTCGTTTTAATTCGCGTGCTCCACGGATTCGAGCGTTCCCCGCGATCGTCGAAGGAGAAAGATTTTTCAATCGAGCGAATTATTTTTATTTCCCCAGCGGACGCGAAGCATCTCCGCGGTCCTCGTCCAAGTATTTTCTGAAAGTTTCGCGCGCTTAAAGGGCGCGGAATTAAAACGCGTATCGTTCCCTTCGGGTACCCGCCCCCGACTCCTTTTGCTCCTTCCGGCTGCCTCTCTCTTCGCACACAGACCGCTTAAGCGCCTTAATTAATTGCAATCCGTTCCCCAGAAACGGGAGAGCTTACTCCCCCGGAAGAATGGTCGTATTAAAAAGCTCCACGGCGTCGGAACACCTTCCCTCCCCGCTACTCTCTTTCTCCCTCCCCCCCCCCCCTCCTTCCTTCCTTCCTTCCTTCCTTCCTCTCTTTCGTTTTCCATCGCTTCGCCAACCCTATCCGGCAAATTATTAAAGGTGATTATAAAAGGGGTAAGAAAATGCGAGCCAGCCGACGCGTCTCGAATAATAATTAAAAAATTCACCGCTGCCCCAGTTTCGGAGAGCAGCCGGGCACCTGCTTCGTCTTCGAACTGCACTGAAATAAATCGCGCGCGTAGAATCCTCGTCTCGACCCCGGGTTCGTCGCACGCGGTC